>NC_133325.1:100875992-101100992 GCF_042186555.1 Aquarana catesbeiana
ACAGCAGACAGAAATGATACTTAGTGCACACACTATAGAGGGATATGCTTTGTTCATATATATTATGTCTGAGGTTTACAACCACTTTAAAAGTACTTGAAACCCCAAAAATGTTATATTGTTTTATATTTAAAATAATGTATGTATTATTATTAACTTTTGTACAATTATATTTATAATAAGATATTTGTGCAACTGTTTATCAAACCTATATTTTCCATAAAAACAAATTGCACTAAAATTAATTTTAGTTCACACAAAAAAAATCTAATGATCTAGGTTTTTTATAAAATATTTTGGAGATTGTGTCAAGTAAATAGATAATTAGACACCAGGTATGTCAAGATTTAAAATTGCCTGCACCAGCAAAATAGCGACATACCTTGATACTAAAAGATTGCTCAATCTTTTTTTTTTTTTAATAACATTTTGTTTAAAAAAAATTTTTTTCAAGTACAAAACAATATAGAGACAAACTGTCACAAATCAGCAGAACTAAAACTGGAAAAAGAAAGAAAAACAAATTAAACAAGTAACAACCAAAAACAGCACAAACCCACAAGTTGTCGTTGTTAAGTAGATATATCACCTTTACATCTCTATCATACTTAGCAAACTAATACATATCCCACAAGTAACAAGAAATACAACATTCTCAATAAAGAGTAATAGAAGGGCACATCACATCTATCCAACTAGACCATATTGCAGAAAGCTTGTGTAAAGCATTGTGAAAAAGCTAGGCATGTATGTTTCTAATACAAACATGTATTTAATCACTTTGAATTTCCACTAATCTACCAAAGGCAGAGTAGAGGACACTCACCATGAAGCAATCAGTTTTCATGCAATAAAATCAAAAATTTCAAAACTTGTACAGCTCATCAATTTAGAGTTTACCAAAATGACTATAGAACTATTACTATGACAAGGGGTCTAATAAATTTTGACTGCCAAGACCGTGTAAAACATGTCCTTGATAGTCAAAGGGTTAAAGCAAAAAAAACAAAAAAAAACACCCACATTAAAAATGTAAATACGGAAAAAAAAAAAACAGCTTTGGCTGCATTACTCACCTTCAGGCTGGGTTCACACTGCTGTGCGGAGCGGCTCACAGCAGGGGTCCGGTGCGTCCCTGTTCACCGTTTCAGGTCCGATTTCGGTTCAAATTTTTGGCTGGATTGAGACCTGAAATGGATCAAAAGATGCACAGGACTTTTCTACAAACCGTCCTGGAGCTGTGTGAACCGGATCCATTGAGAGCCGGTCACAGTCTCCTAACATGCAAATTGGATGAGGGGAAACTGCATCCAATTTGCACTAGGGTGAACTCAGCCTCAATCTGAGTCTGTCCCAGAAAGCACACAGGAAATGTTATTTGGACGTCAAGTTCAATGCACATGGGAAACTGTAAGCATTGAGATCATGTGACCATGTACCGCTCCGATGTACGTTTCGTGTGAATGTCTTCAGGGAAACGGAAAGCGTCAGTGAAGACGTTCACACGAAACGTACTTCGGAGCGGTACGTGGTCACGTGATCTCCCCCTACGTCCGGTCTCTTTGGTTGCGACTCACGGCGGGTGGAACGCACGCCAACTCTGGAGGTGGTGGGAAGGGATTCCTATTCCTATCCATACCTAGACAACTAGACAAGTGAGCAGCCCCAGTGCCTGGTAGGCACCTATCAATGTAAGCGGCCATTTGGCTTTTTATTTGCTTTTTTACAATTTTAATAAACGGTGTTACAGTATGGAAGATCTTATTGTTTTCCACATATCCCATGTCTGAATTACTGGGGCCGGAAGGGTTTCTTTGCCTATTACCATCCAGCATCCAGCCATCCTATGTGAGCAGGCACAACCCTGCACAAACGCTAATGACTCTCTTTTTAAGTAAAGGAGTCATTGGTATCTGGTAAGCAGATATCTATTTATTACTGCACGGTGTATTTTTCTTCTCACTTGGTGGAGGAACCTCTACCTGTGTACATCAAGAAATTATCCATCTTGGAAGATTTTTTTGTTTCACTGGCTGTTGTGATAGTCCATCACTGGGACTTTATCATTATCACTGTTATTGTGTGTCACATTTCTACTTTCATTTTTTGGTATTTATATATGGTTCACATATGTTTACACAATCCCTATCTTCTCAAGTTTTTTTATGAGAGGTTATCTATTTATTTAGTTTTTATTAATTATTTATCCACTATTATTTCAATCATTTTTTATCCTATTTTTCACTGTAACTACTAGCGCCCCCTATCTACCCACATATCACCATGGATAACTACAACATCTAATGTGATTTATCGCACACTTTGGAGTTAGTTTCCTTGATGCTTGAAACACCTTGCTCAATATCTGGTGGAGTTCACTGTCCAAGGATTGTTCCTGTCGCAGTGGGATCCACTGAGACTGCCCGTTTGACCCACGTGCCGTATGGTACGTGTGTCCACTGAAACTGGTAAGCGTGCCAACATTATCACTTTGATTGCACCTTTAATACCCAGGTTGAACAGCACAAGAAGGACTTTCACATATTTGTTCAATGCTTAAGATGGACTTCTCTAGGATGCTTTTTATTCATTTGATATCATCTTGCCAATTTTTGTTTAGCGCCACACTATTGTTTTGTTATATTTCTGCACTATATGTCTAGTGGCGTGTTGGTAGCTTACCCATTCTCTAGGCGCAATTTTTTCCTTTACCACTGCCCATGATACAAGTCTACCCCATAATCGTTCATGCTTACTCTTGTTGATTGCCCTAAATAAATCAGGACTATTGCCCTGTACACACGGTCGGATTTTCCGACGGAAAATGTGTGATAGGACCTTGTTGTCGGAAAATCCGACCGTGTGTGGGCTCCATCACACATTTTCCATCAGAATTTCCGACACACAAAGTTTGAGAGCAGGCTATAAAATTTTCCGACAACAAAATCCGTTGTCGGAAATTCCGATCGTGTGTACACAAAGCCGACGCACAAAGTGCCACGCATGCTCAGAATAAATTAAGAGACAAAAGCTATTGGCTACTGCCCCGTTAATAGACCCGACATACATGTTTTACGTCACCATGTTCAGAACGATCGGATTTTCCGACAACTTTGTGTGACCGTGTGTATGCAAGACAAGTTTGAACCAACATCCGTTGGAAAAAATCCATGGATTTTGTTGTCGGAATGTCCGATCAATGTCCAACCATGTGTACGGGGCATTACATGTCTCCTGCATATGACCGTATGTTTGAAGGGAACAGAGATTTGATTCAGTTCATTTTATCTCATTTCACACTTTAATATACCAGGTTAAACAAATTAAATCCTCATTTTGCTAATTGTAATGGTGTAAATTGTGCAAATGACATATTTTCTACAAAGAATCTTATTGTTGCGCCTTACAGGATGTACTGGGTATTCTGCAGCTAAGTACAGTGCTGACAAAAGTAACATTAATTATGCATATCATATACTGTACATTGTTCCTTTTAAAAGAAAAACATTCCCTAGAATATGGCTGGTGTAAAGGTATTTCCTGGATCTAGAGACATTCTCTGAAAAAAAGAAGAAAAAAAAAAGTCTTGTGTGCTGTATAGTAACCTCTGGAATACTGTAATTCTGAAAGTATCAATCTTTAATAACCACAAATGTGAGCAGAGGACAGCACTTGGGGTTGTTTAGTCGGTGCATTGATGAGAAAAGCCTGGATGTGCTCATTTGTAAAACCACTATCTTTCTTGCTAAAGTGATTAAGAAGCTGTTAACATCTTTAACAACATTTTTCCACATACGCAATGGATTATCAAGTGTGATAGATATCCGGTGGGGCTGAATAAGAAAAGTACAGCTGCTAATCATTGCTTTTTCCTCTACTTATTTCCATTAGTGAAATGATTTACTACACTGATCCTCAGTAACTGTATTACATCCAGCATTATGAAATAACATCATTCTTATAAAATATCTTGAATCAACGAAAAACTCACTTTCTCTTATTTGCATCTAAAAAGACAACATATAGAGCCTTAATTCGGTTTTAGAAAAAACAATGATAATTTATCCATGGCTTCCAAAGTCATAAACAAGTGGAATCTGTTAAGGGAGTTCTCCATGAAATATCTTTGGAATGGACAGCAAGAGGAAAGTGTAACGTGTTAGCTAGCTTCACATCTACAGGTAGACACGGCATAATTTGTTTGTAATGCATATTTAGCATCACAATTCCACAATGTCTGATGACACATGGCATTTTAAACGGAACTCTACCACACAAGTAAAAAAATTACAGAGGGACCCATAAACTTCCATAAGTACTATATAGGTTGGAATAAATAGTTCAATCTCAGCGTTTGCTGGTGCTACAAAGCTAAGCAGGGCAATAACTTCACAACAGGATAAAGCAACTTTACAAGAAGACCTAGTTAAAAGGGATAGGCAACCACGTATATGACAGATGATGTTTAAATATTGAAAATTGTAAAGTAATGCACCTGGGAGCTAAATATATGAATATAAGTTATACTCTAGGGGGGATACTCTGGGGCAGTTGAAGATGGAAAAGGAGGGGGCGCATGCGTGGCGCGATGCGGGTAGGACGTGAGTAACCACAGCTCCGTCTGACCCGGCTAGAGCGGGCTGAATAACCAGAGCCAGACATACAATACGCCCGCCGAAAATACTCCATACCCCTCGGGGAACCCTCCGTGCATGCCGGTAAGAAGAATCGGGCATTCTTGCCGCTCACAACACCATTTAACCCACTATCTTCTGAACGCTGCACACAAGCAGGCCGGGAAGATGTCCCAAGATGGCGCCGGAGTCAGCACACACGCGGCTGCAATAAAACAGCTCTCCAATCCATCCATCCACTCTCTCAACAATGGGAACTGTGAGTACTCATCCCCATTATCTAAAGCTGATTTGGATGCCAGCCTTACCACAATCTTTGATAAGCTGGTTAACAAGATAGAGAGTGAGGTACATAAAGCTACTACTGCCCTATCTCAAGAAATAGCCAATATAGGAAATCGCACGGACATCTTAGAAACTAAACATGATGAACTTTCACTTGCTCATAACGATTTAAGAAAAGACTATGAATCTTTAGCAGATAGCTTCGCCTTTATGCAAGCACAGGTGGAAGATTTGGATAACAGAAACAGACGCCATAACATCAGACTGCGAGGTGTCCCTGAAACAGTTACTGATCTGATGCAAACGGTTTCCAAGATTTTCCACAATCTTCTTCCTGACAAACCAATGTCAGCATTCACATGCGATCGTATACACAGAGCCCTGCGCCCCAAACCCACACCTGACAAACCACCTAGAGACATCATCATGTGCATGAAGGATTTTCTTACCAAAGAAGAAATCATGCGTGCTTCCAGAACCACTCCAAACATTGCTTTTGAGGGCAACAGGCTACAAATCTATCCTGACATCTCCCCTGCCACTCTGGATAGAAGACGCAGAATGAAGGAGGTCACAAACATCTTACAAACAGCTCGCATAAGATATAGATGGGGATTTCCATTCAAGCTTACAATCCCACATAATGGCTCTACATACACCGTGTATAATGTAATTGAAGGCAAAGAACTGCTAGTGAAACTGGGACTACTTGATCCAGAACCACCTAACAGATTTCAAACTACTCCAAGACCCTCCCCAATATGGTCGACTCCATCTTCCAGACGCAACACTGCTGAACAAAGAAGATGGCGGCAACCCTTCCAGAACCAAGCCACCTGACCACTTTGATTAAGTGTTTTTTCTACTCACACAAGGCCCCACTTGTGGAGTTGTCCTCTCAGGACTGATTTCTGGTTCGTTTTTCTAATTCCTGTTTAGATGGATCATTCTGAGCACAGCCCTACTCATCAAAAAGTTTGCTAACATTTGAACTTCCCCCTCATCTGGTACCTTGACTTTATCAAGATCCCTAAAAAACGAAAGGAGTAACAAACTTACCACAATTCTATCTCAAACCCTTTCCTTTCCCTATTCTTTTCCTTCCCTCCATACCTCTCCTCCATCCCTCCCTTCCCTCCATTTTCCCTATTCCCCCCCCCCCCTTTTTTTTTTTTTTTTTTTTATTTTATTATTATAACTAAAAGGTATATATGTGGCTAAAGTGAGTTTTTAGCAGTGCTTAGAATGGTAAATTTGGGCTGGGCGTACTTGGGGTTTGTTAAAAATGAGATACAATCTCCTTATTTGTCAACCCCCAAGGAAAGAGGGTGTTTTCCTCTGCTGTTACATTTACCCCTCTGGTTGGTATTTAATTATTTTTGTTTCAATGTTTTCAAATAGCCCGCTAAGTCCGTCGTCGCTGGATTGTCTCCCCACCTGCTCATGCGGTTAATTGCCACATCCTTAATTTGGAGGATGGTGCACTTGATGGCATTCGCAGGATCAGGACGCGTTTGTCCTCCTGATTCAAGTGAAAAATGTTGTGACAAGATATTTCTTGTCCCTTTGTTTTTGTTATTTTTTATTACAATATTCACTAATTTCACCTTTATGATCGATACTTTATATAGATTTAAAAATGGAAGTTACAGTACTACTATTCATTCTCATCTAATGATTCAATGTTATAATTTTTTTTGTCTCAAATACTCATGCTCTAAATTTGATACACATTTGACCATGGTTTCTCTACTGTTACAGTATAAGATGACATTACCTTTCCGAATGCTAAACTTTAACCTCCCTCCATACGCTTATATGCTTTTCATTTATATTTCAATATATGTAACTGGGAAGATATTACTTTATAAGCATACCTCTTTATAAATCATCAATGGTACTTAGAGTAATATCTCATAATGTTCATGGTTTCAATACACCCCACAAAAGGAAAAAGGCCTTCCAACACTACAAAAGAATTGGTGCGGATATTATCCTACTACAGGAAACCCATTTCTCTTCCTCTAGACGCCCAAACTATTTTGACAAAACATATAGCCAATTTTTTTATACTACATACCACAATAAAACCCGAGGAGTTGCTATCTTTATACGTAACACTATCATTTTTGACTCACAACATATTTATAAAGACCCAGATAGCCGCTATATCATTATAAAAGGTCAGATAAATAACAAAGAAATCACTATTGCATCAATTTACGCACCAAATGACTCACATTCTTCTTTTTTCCAGGGCTTTTTTGAATCACTAGAAAAGCTTAGCTCTCCCCATCTGATAGTCGGCGGAGACTTTAATCTAACAGCACATCCAGCACTAGACAGAAGCAAAATTTCCCCTTCCACCAAAGCTTTCCCTAAATCTTTAAACAGATCCCTTAATAAATTTCAATTAATTGACTCTTGGAGATCACATAACATAGGTGCAAAAGTTTACACACATTACTCACATCCCCATGATGTCTACGCTAGACTAGATTACATTTACTGCACACCTATTCTATTAGCTAACTCCTCTAATGCTACAATACACCCATGCCCATGGTCAGATCATGATATTACATTTTTCAAAACTTCACACGTAGGTCTCAAACCATCACCATATAATTGGAGACTAAATGATACTATCCTAACAGATGCTTCACTGACACAGACCATTACAACACATATTGAGAATTATTTTACTGACAATGTCAATGATGATACTCCTCCTACTATGATTTGGGCAGCTCATAAAGCTGTCCTAAGAGGCCATTTAATCAGTCTCGCTGCAAACAGAAATAAACAAAGACTCACAGATATCAAATGCCTTACTAAAGAACTTAACGACCTATACCATAAATTGCTAATAACTCCTTCATCAGAAATTACCAAACATATTCAGGACAAGCGTAAGGCGTTGGATGTTATCCTTTCTGCAAACACAGAGAAATCACTAAGGTTTTCCAAGGCTAAATTTTTATTACATAGCAACTCTCCCTCATCTATGTTTGCCAAAAAACTTAATCATGAACACAAACCCCCACATACATACAAACTTAGAGACCACAAAGGAAATATGATCACACACCCTCAAGAAGTACTTAAAATATTCTCCGCATTTTATAAAGACCTCCTCTCAAGCCCTCAGCCTCCTGCAGACCAATCATCCAGATCGTGGATGGACGACATCAGACTACCCTCTCTTACCCCACAGCAAATGGAATCTTTGAACGCCCCCTGTACAGAACTGGAATTGACCCGTATTATAAAATCCCTCAAAACCTCCACAGCCCCAGGCCCTGATGGTTTTTCTTCTTCATATTATAAAAAATTTGCCCCCCTCCTAACCCCTCACCTGACTAACCTTTTTAATCACATTCTTAATGGTGGACAATTCCCCAATGAGATGCTTCTAGCTAATCTTTCCCTAATCCCTAAACCGCTTAAGGATCACTCTCTCCCTCAAAATTTTCGCCCTATATCAGTTTTAAACAATGACCTCAAAATTTTTGGAAGATTACTTGCAGACAGACTGGCAAAAGTTATCACGAATCTAATTCATATTGACCAAACCGGTTTTATCCCTGGAAGACAAATTGTTGATAATGTCAGATTGGTCACTAATATTATCCAAGACGCAAATCTTTTCTCGCGGAAGCTTTGCCTCTTAAGTCTTGATACTCACAAGGCATTTGACAGCGTTAGCTGGTCCTACCTTAATTTTTTACTACCCAAATTTGGAATATCAGATAAATTCTTGCAGGGATTTAACGCTCTTTATCATAATCCCCAAACTAGAATTAAAATCCCAGGCCACAATTCAGAATTTTTCTCCCTTAGCAGAGGGACTAGACAGGGTTGCCCCCTTTCCCCACTCTTATTCGCCCTTGCTATTGAACCATTAGCCCATAAAATAAGACATAACTATGATATAAAAGGATATACTAAAGGGGAAAACGAATTTAAACTCAGCTTATACGCTGATGATGCTCTTGTATTCCTTACGGACCCTATTACCTCTATCCCATCCCTCCTTAAAGAACTGAAACTTTTTCACAATATCTCTGGCCTCAAAATAAATATGAACAAATGTTCTGCAATGCCAATTAACCTTTCTCAAAACACACAAAATTTATTATCGAGTAGTTTCCCTTTCATATGGTGCCCTAACTCATTTAAATACCTTGGAGTCTCTATAACCCCAACACATAACCAGTTATATAAGTCTAATTATATCCCCCTTTTTTCCAATATTAACACTATCCTTAACTCTTGGTCTTCATTTCATATCTCGTTCCTAGGTAGAATATGTGCCATCAAAATGACAATCCTACCCAAACTATTATATTTTTTTCGTACCCTACCAATTAATATTCCAAAATCCAAATTATTCTCCATTCAGAGAAATATCAACACTCCACCCTTAGCATCCTTTTTAGGTGACCCCAGATTTCCTCATGCATACAATAACGAAAGACCCTTCTTAAACTGGATTAACAAAAATCTTACTACACTTAGATCCCTACAACTAAAATGGAATTTTACCCCATTCTCTTCTCTACAATCTATACATGGCCTCCCTCCCTCAGAATTTCACCGTTATCAACTAATTAGAGAATTCTATGCTGAATGTTACGCACTCTCTACAAACCCTTCCAACACAGTATTCGAACAGATCTGTATCTCCTTTACTAGAGATAGAGGTTTGATATCAAAACTTTATAATTTTCTAAACAGTGTTGGAATCCCCGAAAAATCCTTACAGATGATTAAATGGGAATCGGATTTGGGCATTACATTCAGCACTGAAGACTGGATATCCATGTCAGATAATATACGAAAGAGTAACAAATCTATATCATTCAGAGAAACCCCAATTAAAGTATTTTCAAGATGGTACTTAACCCCAGTGAAACTACATTCATACTACCCTTCAGTATCTCCAAACTGTTTCAGAGGTTGCTCTGTTCCTGGTACATTCATACACATATTCTGGTCATGCCCACACCTGGATCTAATATGGCGTAAGGCCTTTGAAGTTATTGAATCTTCATCTAAACAAAAAATCAAACCTTCACCACAAATATGTTTATTGTTTGCTAATATCCCGAATGTTCCACTTCCATGTACCAGATTAATTCATTCTCTATGCAGCTCCATACTTTGGATGATTGCTTACAACTGGAAATCCAACAACCTCCCATGGCAACAAGTTATTTCCAGAATGGAATCAATCAAAATTGTAGAGTGGATATTCCATACCCTTAACGATACTATACATATATATAAAAATAAATGGTCATACTGGATCACGGATTAATACCTAACTGTCTCTCCCCATTTCTATTTATATACAACCATTGCACTTGCAAATTAATGAATATATTGATTTCATAATTACATGTTTCTGCCTAGAGATTATGGTCTAGTAATGTATTTCAATCTCCCAATTTATTGATAATGCTGTAACATTGTAACACACTCTGTTAACAATCCTATAATTTGTTTTGTACTTCTGTGAAACTTCCAAATAAAACTTTTGTAAACAAAGAAGATGGAAAAGGATCTGGGGGTCCTGGTAGATCACAGACTCAGCAATAGCATGCAAAGCCAAGATACAGCAAGTGGGGCCAACAGACTACAAGCATGCATTTGAAAGGGTATTAACTCAAGAGATAAAACTGTAAATCTACTACTTTACAAAACTTTGGTTCAGCCAAATCTTGACCGTGTCATCCAATTTTGGCCACCAATCATCAGGAAGGATGTGCTTGAACTGGAGAGTCCAGGGAAGGGCAACAAAGCTAAGGGGTTGGAGGACCTCAAATATGAGGAATATTTACAAACATTAAACTTATTCTGCCTTGAGAAGTGATGCTTAAAGCGGAACTAAACTCTCCTACACTTTACATACAAAGAAGCTGCCATGGTGATCCATATGTGCTCTTATAGCTGGCTATATTGTGGCCTTCCAATGCCTCTTACTGCGATAGCCAGCTATAAGTGAGGGTGGTGGCAAGTTTTTGTAATCATGTTGGGGTGCGTATTGGTCCAGCAACGCACCAGCACCTTTGCAGCCATTGTGCTATTTGCTGGGTGTTTGGTGTGTCCTGTAACTTTAAGAAGGGGTGGGCTCCCTTCAGTCCACCTGCCCTCACTTATCCATCAGAATGCATGTGCCTTCACTGTGGGGACACCCAAATTTAATGTTAGGACCACAGATTACAGGGTGCCGTGACGTGGCTCTGTGGCTTACGCATGCGTTTGCAAATGCGTGCGGACTGAACCCCTGTTTTTAACGCATACTGTTAGACAGGTTAATTGGTTGTCTGCGAGCTGGTGGTAAGTAGCTTGGAGTTTTTTCCTGAGTCACCATCTGCCTGATTCATCTAGAAATGGTCGCTGAGGAAGCAGACAGCCCCTTCTTTGGCCCGTCCACGATCAAGGAATCTGACCTCCGAAAGGACTCAGTAGCCTTCTGTCACGTACCTGGTAGGTGCAGCCCGGAATGCAGGGAACGGCCTCTCGTATACCTCCGACTCGGGAACCCCTGGTAGTGATGACAGGGGCTCGGGAGTGCGAAGGGGCACAAGTGCCTGACTGGAAGGCCGGAGCAAAGAGCTGAATAAGGTAGTCAGCTGGAAGGTGTCCTGTAGTCCGGCAGCAGGATGTAGACAGCAGGGAGGTGTCTTGTAGTCCAGCAGCAGGATGTAGACAGCAGGGTGCAGGCAAGCCGGGTCAAACACAGACGGGCAGATCAGGTACAGAAGGTAAATCCGGGAGAATAGTCAAAGTCCAAAAGCTGAGATCAGGGCAGGCAGAAACAGAGTAGTCAAAGTCCAAAAGCCGGGATCAGGGCAGGCAGCAAACAGAGTAGTCAGGAACAGTCCAACAGGTATCAGGTAGCAAATGCAAGTAACAGGGCACAAGGGGTCTTCAGGAACGCTGTAGACCGGACAGCAAGGCAGCAGTGGAACAGTCCTCTTTAAATAGCCCCTTTGGCGCCAAGTGCTGTCACAGGGCGCCGCTATTGGCGCTATTGCGCATGCGCGTACGCACGTTCGCGCTATTGGCGCTATTGCACATGCGCGTACACACGTTAGCGCTATTGGTGCTATTGCGCGCGCGAGCGCCGGATGGCGCTTCTGTGCACAGGCATTCCTTTAAACTTTAGTTTGCTGGGATATTTGCAAGAGGGCTTTTCCTGACACCATCAAATACACCCTGATCGCCTGAACCACATCCAAGGTGTGTAAAGCAAAATTCCCTCGCATGTTGCGGCCTGGGAAATAGGGAAGGCAACACAATGTCTTCATGTAAATGGAAATCAGAAACAACTTTTGGAAGGAACAAAGTACAAGGACGAAGAACCACCTTGTCCTTATGAATCACCAGGTAGGGTATGCGACAGGATAGCACCGCCAATTCCGACACCCTGTGAGCAGAGGTGATAGCCACCAAGAAGGCCACCTTATGTGAAAGAGTGAGCAGGGGGATTTCTTGAATATTTTCAAATGGAGGCTTCTGTGGAATCGAAAGCACCAGATTCGAGTCCCACGGTGGCAAGGGAGATCACACCGGTGGAACCACATGTCGCACCCCCTGAATGAAAGTACACACCAGGGAATGCTAAGCCAGGGGGCGTTGAAAGAAAACCGCCAAAGCCTACACCTGGCCCTTGATGGTACTCAAGGCCAAATTCTTTTTAACGCCCCTCTGAAGAAAAGAAAATCCAAGCCACCGAAAAGGAACGTGGGTGAAACCCCACTGATTCACACCATGAAATGTATGCTTTCCACGTCTGATGATATACCTTCCTGGAAGTAGACTTCCTAGCTTTGAGTAGTGTCGGAATCATCAACGCAGGTAAGCCTTTATCCTTCAAACACCTGGCTTTCAACAGCCAGGCCGTTAAAGCCAGTGACGGTAAAGCAGGGTTGAAGATCGTCCCTTGGGATAGCAGATCCTCCCTGAGAGGCAGCCAGGTCCGATGAAGGACCTGGTACGCCGACCTGGGACCCCATCAGACTCACCACCCCACCTGCGTAGCGCTTGCTGCCTCAGATGTAGACCCACGCACACACGGCATCCGAGGAAGAGGATAACACAGGAGTCAGCACCGGGTTAAAAGGAGGAGCTTCCGCCTGCTAAAAATGCGGTCTGGGCTACACAGTAATGGCCGCCGCTGCCTGAGCACAAAAAAAACAAAAAAACAAAAACAAATCATGTCCGCTGAGCTACACAAACATGGCCGCCAGCCATAAGAAGTCAACAGGCACTAGGGGGAAAGAAGACGCCAGCTATGGCAAAATGGCCACCGGCTGCACTACACAAGGCTGACAGACCCCTGGAAAGCCCCTGAAAGAGAAGATATGGGCACCAGACCCCTGGGAGCGCCCAGTGCCTCCCCCCTCGGTAAGCACTGCACCTGGCGGCACGCACCCCCTGCCCACCAGTACTCAACCCCATCCCCCAGGATCCCTCATGGCACCACACTACCCCATATAGAGGAGGGAGGGGGAAAAGGGGGCTACCAGGGGACCTCCAGGGACCATCCATCCCAAAAAGAGAGGGTGCAAGGGCGGAGGGAAACCCGCAGGGGTGACCGACCCGGTGAGGGGCCCGCGTCCACCGCAAACTCACCAAGGGGAGAGGGGGGAAATTTACTCACCATACCAGGACCAGGTGGGCACCGCTCCAGACAGAACCTGCTTGCCACCGAAGTGGGGGGCTGTCGGCCATGAGTGACGCTGCGACTCGAGCCTAGACCCAGCCGTATGCAACCTTGCAAGACATTTAACTTGCAGGGCCAGCCCCTGTCCAGTGGGGCTAGGTCAAGGCCAACCAAGAGTGTATCTGCGGTCTGCATGTGCTTGCTGACCAGACTGGGGAGGACTGAAGGCCTATAGCAGAGAGGGGGTGTATATCACCTAGGACTGCCCATGGGCGTAGACAAGTCTTTTTCTGCCTAGTGTCCTACTCCTGAAGGGGGCGATATAACCCTATGGTTCTGAATAAGGAAGCGCTGTGTCTGTCAACGAACAAATGAGAAACCCTGTTTAAGGCCTGGTTCACAACTATGCAGGTTGCAGTTGATGCATATTCTAGTTTATTTTCCAGTTTTTCCAATACATGTTTTTGATCCATTGATGTCTATGTAAGCAAAAACAAAACCTGCTGGTCCCTGGCCCTTTCCATAAAATGCACACATGTGAATGTGACCCATAGGAAACCATATTAAATGCATAGGTGTGAACCTGGTCTTAAAGGTGAAAAGTTGGCCTTTTAGCTATTTAACCACTTCAGCTCTGGAAGATTTACCCCCTTTATGACCAGGCCATTTTTTTGCTATACGGCACTGCGTTACTTTAACTTACAATTGTGCGGTTGTGCGATGCTGTACCAAATAACATTTTTGTCCTTTTTTTTCACAAACAGAGCTTTCTTTTGGTGCTATTTTATCACCTATGGGTTTATTATTTTTTGCGATAAAAACAAAAAACAACCAACAATTTTGAAAAAAAAAATGTTACTTTCTGCTTTTTAAAGCATATCCCATAAAAAATGTAAAAAAAAAAAAAAAAATCTAATTTCTTCATGAATTTAGGCCAATATGTATTCTGCTACATATTTTTGGTAAAAAAAATCCTAATAAGCGTATAGTGATTGGTTTGTTCAAAAGTTATAGTGTCTACAAACTATGGGATTTTTTTTTCTACTAAAAATAGTGGCAATCAGCGACTTATAGCGGGACTGTGATATTGCGGTGGTCAGTCGGACACTGACACTTTTTGGGAACCAGTGACACTAATACAGTGACCAGTGCTAAAAATATGCACTGCCACTGTATTGACACTGGCTGGTAAGGTGTTAACATCAGGGACGATCACATGGTTTAATGTGTGCCTAGCTAGTGTTTTTTGTATCGTGTGGGAGGTGCTTCTACTAGGGGAAGGCATGGATTCTAGTCCCTGCTTTGCAGAAACATAGGATCCATGCCTTCCCTTCTGACAGAATGACGATCTGCTTTGTCCTGAATTATCAGCGGGTGTTTTTGAATGGCCCTAAATCTCTGTTTTTAAAAATGCAATAGAAGTGTTCTCCCATGCATTGACCTCTCACTGATCTCACCACAGTTCTGTCCACACACTGGGGGTTATTTACGAAAGGCAAATCCACTTTGCACTACAAGTACAAACTACAAGTGCAAAGTGCACTTGAAATTGCACTGAAAGTGCATTTGAAAGTGCAGTCATTGTAGATCTGAGGGGAAGATCTGAAAGGAGGGAAAGCTCTGCTAATTTTATCATCCAATCATGTCCAAGCTAAAATGCTATTTTTTATTTTCCTTGCATGTCCCCTTTAGATCTACAGCGACTGAACTTCCAAGTGCACTTGTAGTGCAAAGTGGATTTGCCTTTCGTAAATAACCCCCACAGTGCAGTACAAGAGGAAGTTTTACAGCAGAGTCTGAGACAACAGAAATGTCAGAAAAACATACATCCTCAGAAACCTTACTTTCTGGTTGTATGATTGGCTAACTTCTTGTCTCACAAGTCTTCTTTGAGCTAAAAATCTAATTTTAGACTTTCCCTGTGAGAGTTTCATTTTTGTAAAGACTTACAAGTCGAAAAGGCATACAGACATTGCAGCTTCTTTTTTTTTTTATTATAACAAATAGATTGCTCAGGTGAATATAATGAAGACATCCCTTTCAAAAGTCAGTTTGAGAAAGGACATGTTAAGGCAAAAAAGCAATTTACAAAGAACAGAGAAAGGTATGAATCTACAAACAGCTCTGGTAAATTCTTGTAAAATGTGTAGTTCACCTGAAAGGCTTTTTTTTTTTTTTTTTAAGCAAAACTGCTTTTACACTTCGAGTAACAGAGCTTCGTTATAGCTTATGCCCAAAGCACTCTCCGTAGCAGGTTACATATTGATCTTTCATGCTATGCATCATATCTGACGTACTTTTAGCATGCTTTTGTGCACAGATAGAATTGTTTGAAAGTACACCCCATGGAAATTATTGACGTTTTAAACATATTTGAAAAGGCAAACATCAGATCTTTCTTTATATGCATGCGTACAATAACACCTACAAATAAAGGTGATATACGTGAACAAAAGACACATAAAATTTACAAGGTGTATTCATTCTCGTAATCTAAATTAACGGAAATTTTGTCACAGAAGTAGTATTGTTGTTCAGTCATTTAGTCATGTCTGACTCTTCGTCACCTCATGGACCATAGCACGCCAGGCTTTTCTGCCCTCCACTGCCTCCCGGAGCTTGCTTAACTTCATGTTCAGTGTTTCCATGATGCTATCCATCCATCTTCTTTTCTGTCGTCCTCTTCTCTTTTTTCCTTTCATGTTTCCCAGCATCAGGATCTTTTCCAATGAGTCCTCACTTTGCATTAGGTGGCCAAAGTATTTGAGTTTCAGCTTCATGATTTGTCCTTCCAGTGAATATTCAGGGTTGATTTCCTTCAAGATTGACTGGTTTGATCTATTTGCCATACAAGGGATTTTCAAGTGTCTTCTCCAACACCATGGTTCAAAAGCATCAATTATCCGGCATTCAGCCTTCCTTATGGTCCAGCTTTCATAGCCATAGGTACTACTGGGAATACCATAGCTTTGCCTTGACGGCACTTTGTCGGTGGGGCAATTTCTCTGCTTTCTATGATGTTTTCTAGGTTTGCCATTGCTTTCCTCCCAAGAAGCAATTGCCTCTTAATTTTATGGCTACAGTCACCATCTGCCATGATCTTGGAGCCTAGAAAGATAAAATCTGACAGTTTCCATTTCTTCTCCTTCTATTTGCCATGATTTTAGTTTTATTAATGTTCAATTTCAGGCCAGCTTTTGCGCTATCCTCTTTCACCTTCATTAAGAGACTCGTTCTTCACTTTCTGCCATTAGTGTGATATCGTCTGCTTATCTCAGATTGTTGATATTTCTTCCGGCTATCTTAATCCCGACTTGTGATTCATTGATCTTGGCAGATTCTCCAGGCTTCACGTGTTTGTTGCACAATTGCAGCAAGTCTGCATTGCAGAACTCCAGATCAACTTTCTTTGCAAACATTCTGCAAGTCTGCTGCAAGTTCTGGTTCAGTTATGTTGTGAAATAGTCATCCTACCACAGGGGTTACTGTGGCTGAATTTTCATGCTGTAGACTTGCAGAGCTCTTGCTGTAGACTCCCTACTGCAACTTTGCTCTTGCTAGAGACTTGCCACCCAAATTTGCTACAAATTGAAAAAGTGTCAACTAGAACGTGTGCTTTAATTGTTTTTCGAGTGTACAACTTGGCAGTGGAAATGTGCAGCAGTTAACAGACTTACAACTCAACACTGCCACACAATTGTGGCAAGTTATCCTTGTTATCTGGGAAAGCAGTCCAGAATTATGGCATTCAGATTTCTATATTTGAGTAGTATCCAAGAGAAATAAAAAGCTGAAAGGCTCTTCCTCTAACTAAGCTAGAACTGACCCTTTAAGATGGGACAGCGTAACTACATTAAGGCTACTTTCACACTGTAGCTGCACCGCGTTAGCGCCGCTAGTTTTAGTGGTGCTTTACCTTCATTTTAGCGGCGCCTTTTGGCCACTAGTGGGGCGCTTTTAACCCCTGCTAGCGGCAGAAGAAAGGGTTAAAAGCGCCCATGTTGCGGCCTGCCAAAGCACTTTGCAGGTGCTTTGCGCAGCGCTGCCCATTCAATTCAATGGGCAGGGCGTTTGGGGAGCAGTGTATACACTGCTCCCCAACCGCCCCAAAGATGCTGCTTGCAGGACTTTTCAGAACGTCCTGCAAGTGCACCGCCCCAGTGTGAAAAGTCACACTGAAAGGAATGGGGAGGCGGTTTTCAGGTGTTAGAGGCTATTTCTAGCGCTAAAAAGCCTCAAAACCGCCTCAGTGTGAAAGCAGCCCAAGTCTATGAGAGATCCATCTAGTAGCTTATCTATAAGTCTTTATTATTTAATGATAAAGATCTGGAAAATATGAAAGTCATACACAGTATACAGTTTCTTTAATCACTAGCCAACCATCCGCCGCAGTTATACTGCGGCAGGTTGGCTCGGCAAATCGCCGTAGCTGTACTTCACACCTTTACGACATGACAGCAGGCGCGCGCATGGGCCTGGCGCGTATTCCCCAGAGCTGATGCGCGTGCCCGGCAGGCGTGATGACTGCCAGGCACCCGCGATCACTTGTGAGAGCGAGAACTGGGAACAAATCCCGGTTCTCTCAGGGGAGAGGAGAGAGATCGTGTCTTCATAATAAGTATGAACACCGATCTCTCTCCTCCCCCCGTCTGTCCCATCCCCCCTACAGTTAGAACACACCCAGGGAACACAGTTAACTCCTTGATCGCCCCCTAGTGTTAACCCCTTCCCTGCCAATGATATTTATACAGTAATCAAATAAATAAATAAAAGACTTAATTCTGTCCCCTATTTTGTAGACGCTATAACCTTTGCGCAAACCAATCAATATACGCTTATTGCGATTTTTTTTACCAAAAATATGTAGAAGAATACATAATCGGCCTTTTTTTTTTTTTTTTTTTTGATTTGGGATATTTATTATAGCAAAAACTACAAAATACTGTGTTTTTTTCAAGATTGTTGCTCATTTTTTTGTTTATAGCGCAAAAAATAAAAACCGCAGAGGTGATCAAATACCACCAAAAGAAAGCTCTATTTGTGGGGAAAAAAGGACATAAATTTTGTTTAGGTACAACGTCGCACGACCGCGCAATTGTCGGTTAAAGCAACACAGTGCAGAATCGCAAAAAATGGCCTGGTTAGGAAGGGGACAAATAAAGTGGTTAAACAAAATAAAAACTAATTAGAAATATGATTTCACTGAAAATATTTTATTTTTTTCTTGTTAAGTAAAAATGCACACATACCTTATACCAAACCAGAACTCTCCATGTCAGAGACAGTTTAGGCCTATTTTACATGAATGCTGATCATGGTTTCCTCCAGTTATCTTTCTTGTATCGAAGAAATTACAGATGCCTTGAGTTTGACTGACTTGGTAAATCCAAGCCAAAGCCATGATCCCTGTGGATTTTATGTATCAGTGTAGATTAGCAAATACTAGAAAGGTGCCTGAATTAGCTACTCTTCCCTTCCCTGGTGATTCAAATGCCTACATTAATATCATCAGACTAGGTAAACTCATAAATAAGGCTCTCTCATCAGTTGACAAAGGTGTGGGTGATTATATAGTGCAGTCTTACGTAGTTAGAGCAATTAACCACTTGCCGACCGCCGCACGAACATTTACGTCGGCAGAATGGCATGGACAGGCAAATGGGCGTACAGGTACATCCCTTTAAATTTGCCGCCGTGTGGTCACATGCGCTCCGCCGCCAATGCGCCTTGCACGCAACCCTGCTGTGAGCTCCTTGAGTATGATCGCGGGTCCCGCGGCCTCGATGTCCGCAGGGATACCCGCGATCGTCTCACGGAGAGGAAGAATGGGGAAATGCTGATGTAAACATACATTTCCCCCGTTCTGCCTAGTGATGGGACACTGATCACCGCTCCCTGTAATCAGGAGCGGTGATCAGTGTTGTGTCACACATGGCCCATCCACCCTACAGTTAGAACACATCCCTAGGACACACCTAACCCCTGCAGCACCCCCTCCTGGTTAACCACTTCACTGCCAGTCACATTTACACGGTAATCAATGCATTTTTAATCGCACTGATCACTGTATAAATGTGAATGGCACCAACATAGCACCAAAAGTGTCCTATCTGTCCACCATAAAATCACTGATTGCTGCCATTACTAGTAAAAAAAAAAAAAAAATTATTAATAAAAATGCCATAAAACTATCCCCTATTTTGTAGATGCTACAACTGCGCTAACTTTTGCGCAAACCAAACGCTTATTGTGATTCTTTTACAAAAAATATGTAGAAGAATACGTATTGGCCTAAACTGAGGAAAAAAAAAAAGTTTTTTATTGATATATTTTTGGGGATATTTATTATAGCAAAAAGTAAAAGATAATGCGTTTTTTTTTTCAAAATTGTCACTTTTTTTGTTTATGGCGCAAAAAATAAAAACTGCAGAAGTGATCAAATACCACCAAAAGGCAAGAAAGGGGGCTTCCATCATGACAAATATGGAGTGTGGTGGTCCCATCCCTTACGTAATGAATCAGAACAAAAGATCCCCCTTAGGTTGGGACTTTGACAGACCACCAGACCCGTTCAAATAAAAAAATATATTTTATTGATCTACTTTAAAAGAGACGTAGGAGTGTCTATAGTATATATTGTATTAAAAATGAAAGAAAAAACATTCCATACAGCATAGAAACAAAATCAGAAACAGAGAAAATAAACAAGGTGACAATAGTTAATATACTCTCATTGGGGTAGTGTACCCCGATACCCGACGCGTTTCTGGTAACTGGCACCCTTGCTACTTGAACACAGAGTCATTCTTAGGGAATCCATACATGTACACAACATTTACAACTCTTAAAACCCCTGATGAAGGTACCAGAGTTACCGGAAACGCTTTGGGGTTTTATCACTCCCCTCCCAATAGTGTACCCAAGATATCTGGCTTCTTCCTGTCCAATGGTACACTTCTTTGGATTGGCCTTAAACCCTGTTTTCTGTATACAGTCTAATGCCCTGTACACACAATAGGATTTTCCAACAACAAAATCCAAAGTTGGTCGGAAATTCCGAACGTCAAGAACGCGGTGATGTACAACGTACAACGAGCTGAGAAAAATGAAGTTCAATAGCCAGTGCTGCTCTTCTGCTTGATTCCAAGCATGCATGGAACTTTGTGCATCGGAATTGTGTACACACGATTGGAATTTTCGACAACGGATTTTGTTGTCGGAAAATTTGAGAACCAGCTCTCAAATTTTGTGTGACGGAAATTTCGATGGAAAAGGTCAGATGGAGCCTACACGCGGTCGGAATTTCTGACAACAAGCTCCTATCAAACATTTTCCGTTGGAAAATCCTAACGTGTGTACGGGGCATTAGACTGCTTGCACTTTTGGCAGATGTGAGGCCCAATCTGTACTATGGACAGTCACATCGTCCAGGTAAGCTGCAGCATACTTCTGATGGGGATTCAGAATCTTGTCCAGTTTCTGCTGGAATGTTGCCGGTGCATTCTGTAACCCAAATGGCATTCTTCTATATTGGAATGCCCCATCTGGGGTTACAAATGCAGTTTTCTCCTTGGCCGACTAGGCTAGGGGAATTTGCCAATACCCTTTGGTGAGATTGAGCGTTGTCATGTATCAGGCTGTTCCCAACTGGTCAATCAATTCATCTATATGTGGCATGGGACAGGTGTCAAATTTTGTAACTTTATTCAATTGTCGAAAATGCTACAAAACCGCCAGCTCCCATCAGGTTTGGGCACTAACACGATAGAGGAGTCCCAGAGTGACTGGTCAAGTTCTATCACACCCAATTCAAGCATTCTTTGAACTTCCCCACATATTGCCTCCCATCGGGCCTCCGGTATTCTATAGGGTTTTAGTTTTACCTTTTCTCCTGGTGGGGTGATAATGTCATGCTCTACTACAGATGTTTGTCCCGGCAGCTCAGAGAAAACTTCTTTGTTGCGGAGCGCAGCACTTTAACCTCCTGTTGTTGGGGTTTCGATAAGGTGACTACGATTCCAAACTCAGGAACCAAGCAATCAGACTGAGCCGGTGACAAAGTCTCTGCGACGAGGGATTCCCTATCCCTCCAGGTTTTCAACAGATTAATGTGATATATCTGTTTCGGCTTTCTCCTTCCTGGTTGTCTGACTCTGTAGTTCACTTCACTCACTTTTTCAATTATCTAGTATGGGTTCTGCCATTTGGTCAGGAATTTGCTTTCAACCGTAGGGACTAGTACCAAAACCTTATCCCCTGGGCAAAAGGTACGGGTCTTGGCCCCACGATTGTACACTCTCTGCTGTGCTAACCTCGCTTGGGCCAAATGTCCTTTTACAATTGGCATTACCTGGGCAATTCTTGCATCAGGGTGACATGCACAATCACAATCCTGTGGGGAGAACTCTCACTTTCCCAAGTTTCCATGGCGATATCCAACAGCCCTCTTGGGTGTGTCCCATATAGTAACTCGAAGGGTGAAAAACCTGTAGAGGATTGGAGTACCTCCCCAATGGCAAACATCAAATAGGGTATTAGACAGTTCCAATCCTTTCCATCTCTATCCACCACCTTCTTTAACATTTGCTTTAGGGTTTTGTTGAACCTTTCAACCAACCCAACTGTTTGGGGGGGTGATACACGGATGTACGCAATTCTGTCACTTTGAACAACTTGCATAGTCCGGAACATAAAGGGCGTACCTTGGTCCGTAAGCAGTTCCTTACAAATACAAGAGATAGCTCTTTGGCTATTGTCTTGGCCGAGGTATTTCGAAGAGGAATCGCTTCCGGATAATGGGTGGCATAATCCAATATAACCAAAATGTCCTGATGCTCCCTAGAAGACTTCATTATCGGACCTACCAAATCCATTGTGATCCTCTCAAAGGGCACCTCAACGATGAGAAGAGGTACCAGCAGGTTACGGAAATGTGGCATAGGTGCCGACTTCTGAAACACAAGACAGGAGGAACAATAATTTTGTTTCCTTCATGACCCCAGGCCAATAGAATCTCTGCAATACTCTCTCTCTTGTTTTCTCTGCCCCTAGGTGACTTCCATGAATGTGCCCATGGGCTAACTCCAACACCAAGTTCCTGTAAGGTTTGGGCACCACAAGTTGGTCAATAGTTTCTTCTGTCCTTTGAGACACTCAATACAGCAGATCCCTTTCCACAATGAAGTACGGGTAAGTGCAAGTCTTATCTGGGTTCACTAGCTCGCCATCTATTTTTACCACATTTTCCTGTGCTTTTATTTGGGTGGGGTCTTTTAACTGTTCTGTGGCAAAATTTTCTCTGTGAACCTCGAGATCCGAAAACTCCACAGACGGCATGTTTTCATCTGAGGATGTTGGCTCCTCCCCAGTTTCTCAATTCTCCCCTGCCAATACCGACAAGGAAAATTCTGGAGAGTCCACACCACTCAGAGGGTTTCTGGGATTTACCTTCCTGGTCTATAGGGGCATCAGTGGGGAGCTCAAGACAATCCCAGAGTTCTCAGAATTTTGGAAAATCCCTCCCCACAATGGCATCATGTGGTAAGTGAGACACTAACCCCGCCTGATGAAGGAAGTTACCTTTGTCGGTCTCAAAAAACACTGTAGCCACAGGATACTCTCGGGTGTCCCCATGCACACAAATAACAGCCACCTTGTTATTCCCAGAGACCTCTGCAGTAACTAATTTTGCTTTTATCAATGTCACCAAACTACTTGAATCCAGCAACACAACATTTCTACCATTAACTCCTTCAGATCCGTGCTATAGCCAAATGACGGCTACAGCGTGGACCTACTTTGCCAGGAGGGTGTCAATAGATGTCCTCCTGTGCTTGAGCGGCCTGCGCGCCACCTGCAGGGCATGCTCTGTGATCAGCAAGTCTATGAAACTCGGCTGATCACAGATCGGAGTAAGGGGTCGATCCTGACCCCTTACCATGTGATCAGCTGTCAGCCAATAACAGCTGATCATGTAATGTAAATCGGCTATTTTTTTTTCCTCACGAGAAAAAAGAAATCCAAACATTGGCGGCTGTCAGAGGGACATCGGTCCCGATAAAGGAGAGCAGCCGCCAGCTCATCTGTGCCTACCTGTCATTGCCGCCTATCAGTGCCCACCGGTACCACCTACCAGTGCCATCTATCAATGTCACCAATCAGTGCCTCATCAACAGTGCTGCCCATCAGTGTCACCTACCAGTGACATCAGTGGTACCTATCAGTAACACCTATCAGTGCCCTTCAGTGTCACCCATCAGTGCCACCTTATCTGTGCCCATCAGTGGCGCCTCATCAGTGCATATCAATGAAGGATAAAAATTACCTGTTTGCTAAATTTTATAACAAACTATGAAACGTTTTTTTATTTTTTTCAAAATTTTCTGTCTTTTTTGTTTAGCAAAAAATAAAAACTCCAGTAGTGATTAAATACCACCAAAAGAAAGCTCTATTTGTGTGAAAAAAAAAATGATAAAAATTTAATTTGGGTACAGTGTAGCATGACCACACAATTGTCAAAGTGTGACAGCGCTGAAAGCTGAAAATTGGTCTGGGCAGGAGGGGGGTTTAAATGCCCAGTAAGCAAGTGGTTAATATACTGTACATTTTGCATAAATGTTTCTCAGTTCCCTGAGTAGCAGTGCATGCAACTGTCGCAATCAGCGACTGATGTCTGACCCTTAGAAAGTCACAATGCATTGGTTAATCCACAACTGGGCAATTTGCTGCAATATGTTCCTCTTGCCAGCAATGGTAGCAAATAATCTTTTTCACTGCCTCTTGCGTCCTTGACTTCCCTGGCTGCTCTCGCCAGACATTTGGGAGTCACCCTCACCCCTTGGAGTCATCTTACCCGCCGCTGGGGAGAGTCTGGTCTTAGGGTGGAAAGTCCCGGCTTCCTCCACCAACTGTGAGAGGGTTAGCTCAGCAGCACGGCAAACAGCAGTGAAGGTGAAAAACAAAGGTGCGGTTCAGGGGCGTTGCTAGGTGGAAAAAAGACCGGGGGCTTCAGCCTGAAGTCCAAGGCCGGCACGGGGGGGGGGGGGGGTCAGCGGGTAGCTCTAGTGGTGCGGGGTTTTTTGGCTGGGCGCTGGGGTTGTGTGGCGGGGGGTAAGCTCAGTTGCTGGTTGCTGCCTGGATTACCAGTGCCCATCAATGCTGACCACTAAACTGACCTACCTGACACACAGACACACATACACTGACCTACCTGACACACATACACTGACCTACATACACTGACCAACACTGACACCCACTGACCTACCTGACATACATACACTGACCTACCTGACACACACTGACCTACCTGACATACATACATTGAACTACCTGACTTACACACACTGACCTACCTGACATACACATACACTGACCTACCTGACCCACATAGACCACCTACATGACATACACTGACCCACACAACATACACTGACCCACACGACACACACTGACCCACACGACACACACTGACCCACACTGACCTACATGACACACACTGACCCACACTGACCTACCTGACACACACTGACCTACACAGACTGACCTACCTGACCGACACTGACCACCTACATGACATACACTGACCTACTTGACACACACTGAGCTACCTGACATACACTGACCCACACTGACCTACATACATTGACCTACCTGACATATACTGACCTACCTGACATACATACACTGACCTACATACACTGACTTACCTGACATACATACACTGACCTACCTGACACACTGACGCCTCAGGGTCATCCTCTCCAGTCATTTTTGGCAGTTAACGGCTCACACAAAATGATATGGTATTAGTGCAACCACTCGCCTCACTGGTCTACGGACGTTGCTGCGTTAATGTCTCCACCTGTTGTTGGAGTCTCTGCTCCTGCTTCTGCAACAGTTCTATGAACTGAGCCTCAGATTGCTGATGGGCTTGTTGCAGAGCTTCCAGACTCTGCTGGTGAGCTTGCTGCTGAGCTGCGAGGCTCTTTTGCAAAGTTGCATTTGTCTGCTGTTGATTTGCATTTGCTAGAGCCAGCTGTCTCAGTATCTCCTCCATGCTGGCCTCAAAAAAACAAAAAAAAAACTGCCCCGGCTTCCTCCACCAACTGTGAGGGGGTTAGCTCAGCAGCACGGCAAACAGCAGTGAAGGTGAAAAACAAAGGTGCGGTTCAGGGGCGTTGCTAGGTGACAAAAAGACCGGGGGCTTCAGCCTGAAGTCCAAGGCCGGCACGGGGGGGGTCAGCAGGTGGCTCTAGTTGCGCAGGGTTTCTTGGCTGGGCGGTGGGGTTGTGTGGCGGGGGTAAGCTCAGTTGCTGGTTGCTGCCTGGATTACCAGTGCCCATCAATTCTGACCACTAAACTGACCTACCTACCTGACACACACTGACCTACCTGACACACATACACTGACCTACCTGACCCACATATACTGACCTACACTGACACCCACTGACATACATACACTGACCTACCTGACATACACTGACCTACCTGACCCACATACACTGACCTACCTAACACAGACTGACCTACACAGACCTACCTGATCCACATTGACCACCTACACGACATACACTGACCTACTTGACACACACTGAGCTACCTGACAGAAACAACATACACTGACCCACACTGACCTACCTGACACACACTGACCTACACAGACTGACCTACACGACACACACTGATCTACCTGACATACACCGACCTACCTGACATACACTGACCCACACTGACCTACATACACTGACCTACCTGACATATACTGACCTACCTGACACACACTGACCTACCTGACACACACTGACCTACATACACTGACTTACCTGACATACATACACTGACCTACCTGACCCACACTGACCTACACACACTGACTAACCTACCTGACCAGGAGGAGACAGCCTTTATGTGTCCAGGTCCTGCAGCAGCAGCTCAGCCGTGGTGCTGGTGTGCGAGGCAGCCAGAGGAGAGGAGGAGAGCCGTTCACCCGAGCGCCGATCGATGTGGTACAGCGGCCACATTGTAATTCCCGCCTTCTGGAGCCTTCTTCCTGTTCCAGTCACAGCGAGCTGGGAGAGGACTGAGGTTGGAGGAGTGCAGGCTCTGGGAGGCGCTGGGGATGCTGCTCAAGGTGTCAGTGTCTTCTATCTCTCCTGGGCTCTTCCTTGTTTGAGCCTGCTGCTCTGCACTCCACACCGCCACCGTATTGGTGGCAGGACGCTTTAGTCCAGGCCCCACGAGAACTAGCGCAGAGGATGAGGAAGTACAATCCTCCTCCACTTTGAATGCTGGGCAGTATGGGCACAGTGGGCAGGAAGAAGGAAGTTGTGGCTGTGACGTCACTGATTGCTAGCCGCTAGGTGGCTCTAGCAACCAGTGACCAAGAGTAGACTCAGGTGGGGACGGAGCTGGAGCCAGAGCCAGCGCTACCACAGCTCAGTCCGCCCCTGTCCCCTGCATTCTGGACCGGGACTCAGGGCTGTAGCCCCAATAGCCACCCCCTAGCGATGCCTATGGTGCGATTTATTTACACTATATACAATGGTCAAAAACAACAAAAGAAAAGAAACATGAAAATAAATCCTTGCCAGCTTGGCCACTTACTATATACACAGGTTCCCTGGCCATCAGCTAGGTGCAGCCTTGTGCTGCCCCCAGCACCTATATCTCCCTGTTAAAGAGGCTTGCCACACAGGCATTGTCTCACCGCACAGACAGGTCTCACGCTCCCCAGTCTAAACAGGCACAAACACTGGTTCAAGGATGGAGCAACTCCCTTTGCATGCTGGGAGTTTTTGTACAGGCAACTGCAGGAATCTCAGCACTTCCCCCTAGTGGTACAAATCGGCATAGAGCCTAAATATGGGATGCACATATTTGCCATCCTGGATGCAACCAGGCAATCTTACCTGCCTGCTGTCACAATATATATATATATATATATATATATATATATATATATATATATATATATATATATATATATATATATATATATATATATACACACAGTGGGGCGGAAAGTATTCAGACCCCCTTAAATTTTTCACTCTTTGTTATATTGCACACACACAGCACCCCATATTGACAGAAAAACACAGAATTGTTGACATTTTTGCAGATGTATTAAAAAAGAAAAACTGAAATATCACATGGTCCTAAGTATTCAGACCCTTTGCTGTGACACTCATATTTAACTCAGGTGCTGTCCATTTCTTCTGATCATCCTTGAGATGGTTCTACACCTTCATTTGAGTCCAGCTGTGTTTGATTATACTGATTGGACTTGATTAGGAAAGACACACACCTGTCTATATAAGACCTTACAGCTCACAGTGCATGTCAGAGCAAATGAGAATCATGAGGTCAAAGGAACTGCCTGAAAAGCTCAGAGACAGAATTGTGGCAAGGCACAGATCCGGCCAAGGTTACAAAAAAATGTCTGCTGCACTTAAGGTTCCTAAGAGTACAGTGGCCTCCATAATCCTTAAATGGAAGACGTTTGGGATGACCAGAACCCTTCCTAGAGCTGGCCGTCTGGCCAAACTGAGCTATCGGGGGAGAAGAGCCTTGGTGAGAGAGGTAAAGAAGAACCCAAAGATCACTGTGGCTGAGCTATAGAATTGCAGTCGGGAGATGGGAGAAAGTTATAAAGAGTCAACCATCACTGCAGCCCTCCACTAGTCGGGGCTTTATGGCAGAGTGGCAAGATGGAAGCCTCTCCTCAGTGCAAGACACATGAAAGCCCGCATGGGCCGAAGGACTCCAAGATGGTGAGAAATAAGATTCTCTAGTCTGATGAGACCAAGATAGAACTTTTTTGCCTTAATTCTAAGCGGTATGTGTGGAGAAAACCAGGCACTGCTCATCACTTGTCTAATACAGTCCCAACAGTGAAGCATGGTGGTAGCAGCATCATGCTGTGGGGGTGTTTTTCAGCTGCAGGGACAGGACGACTGGTTGCAATCGAGGGAAAGATGAATGCAGCCAAGTACTGGGATATCCTGGATGAAAACCTTCTCCAGAGTGCTCAGGACCTCAGACTGAGCCAGTTTACCTCCAACAAGACAATGACCCTAAGCACACAGCTAAAATAACGACGGAGTGGCTTCACAACAACTCCGTGACTGTTCTTGAATGGCCCAGCCAGAGCCCTGACTTAAACCCAATTGAGCATCTTTGGAAAGACCTAAAAATGGCTGTCCACCAACGTTTACCATCCAACCTGACAGAACTGGAGAGGATGTGCAAGGAGGAATGGCAGAGGATCCCCAAATCCAGGTGTGAAAAACTTGTTGCATCTTTCCCAAAAAAGACTCATGGCTGTATTAGATCAAAAGGGTGCTTCTACTAAATACTGAGCAAAGGGTCTGAATACTTAGGACCATGTGATATTTCAGTTTTAATTTTTTAATAAATCTGCAAAAATGTCAACAATTCTGTGTTTTTCTGTCAGTACGGGGTGCTGTGTGTACATTAATGAGAAAAAAAATGAACTTAAATGATTTTAGCAAATGGCTGCAATATAACAAAGAGTGAAAAATTTATAGGGTTCTGAATACTTTCCGTCCCCACTGTGTTTATATATATATATATATATATATACAGTATCTCACAAAAGTCAGTACACCCCTCACATTTTTGTAAATATTTTATTATATCTTTTAATTTGACAACACTGAAGAAATGACACTTTGCTACAATGTAAAGTAGTGATCCTACAGCTTGCATAACAGTGTAAATTTGCTGTCCCCTCAAAATAACTCAATGCACAGCCATTAATTTCTAAACCACTGGCCACAAAAGTGACACAGTGTCACAAAGTCACAGGTGTGAATGGGGAGCAGGTGTGTTAAATTTGGTGTTATCCCTCTCACTCTCTCATACTGGTCACTGGAAGTTCAACATGGCACCTCATGGCAAAGAACTCTCTGAGAATCTGAAAAAAAAGAATTGTTGCTTTACATAAAGATGGCCTAGGCTATTCCATTCTCAAAGGGAAGGTGGAGGAGCACAAGGTCTCTAACATCCACCAGCTCTGTGATGTCGTCATGGAGGAGAAGAAGAGGACTCCAGTGGCAACCTGTGAAGCTCTGGTGAACTCCCTCTCCAAGAGGGTTGAGGCAGTGCTGGAAAATAATGGTGGCCACACAAATATTGACACTGTGGGCCCAATTTGGACATTTTCACTTAGAGGTGTACTCACTTTTGTTGCCAGCGGTTTAGACATTAATGGCTGTGTGTTGAGTTAATTTGAGGGGACAGCAAATTTACACTGTTATACAAGCTGTACACTCACTATTTTACATTGTAGCAAAGTGTCATTTCTTCAGTGTTGTCACATGAAAAGATATAATATTTACAAAAATGTGAGGGGCTGTACTCACTTTTCTGAGATACTGGGTGTGTATGTATATATATATATATATATATATATATATATATATATATATATATATATAGGCTATTTGTATCCTTAGTAACATTCTGTAGTTGATTAATGTATTTACATGCATATAGCTTTGTACTGTAATCATTGGTCATTTGTAGTCACAGAAATTTACAAATGTCATTCACTTGTTGTCAATGCAGCAACTTGTTACTTGTGAGGCAAACCATTACTTTATAATGTAATATGAGTCCTACAATCGATTAATGTGTTGACACATAAAGCAATGTAGTGATTAGTCATTTCAGTGTAATGGCAGAGTTCGCAAATGTCATCCACTTGTTATTGATGCAGTCATTTACTACTTACTATCTTAAGTAAGGAAGTATTGATACTGGCTAAAAATGTTATTACTGACTACTCATGAATCATTGCAAATACTGAAGGTTGCTGCATCTCACCAGCGGTCAAGTGATTAATTGTTGGACTATGTGATCTACATGTTTGTAAATGTAACATAGAAACATAGAAAAGTGTTTTGTTTTTTTTTTTGTTTCTTTGTTTATTTTTTCTTGTTTTTGTTTTGTTTTGTTTTTGGCAACTTTTTTTTGTCTGAGTATAGATCTATGTTTGTCCCAGGCACGTTTGAAGCCATTTACTGTTGACTGGCTCACTACCTCTACTCGAAGATTATTTCAAACATTAACTACCCTTTCAGTAAAACAATACTTTCTAAGATTAATTTTGAACTTTCCTCCAGTAAGTTTAAGGTCATGCCCCGTGTTCTTGATTTTGGTTTCATATTGATAATGCTGCCCTCCTGAACCGTATTCACCCCCTTGACGTATTTATTTGCCTGCCATTTTAAATCGCTAATGAGGATTTATTCAATCAGATTTTTTCATAACTAGTTTATTTATTTTTTATTACAGGTACTTATATAGCATGATCAATTTACACAGTGCTTTACACATATATATTGTACATTTACATCAGTCCCTACCCTCAAGGGGCTCACAATCTAAGGTCCCTAACTCACATTCATACATATGCATTAACTCCTAACTTTTTGAGACAGGAATGAGGGACACCTATTAGCATAAGTATGTAGGCATAGGACACACCTGCTGTAACGCCCCCTTAAAGGAGAATTAACCCAAAAAATGTCTAGTTAAACCCACAAGTGTTTTTTTTTCACCACTACTATTCCTTTATACTGCCTTGTGAAATTTACAAATGCAGCAATTTAGAAATTGGATGAAATGTTTAGCACTAGGAAATACTTTTTGAAAGATAAATAGTATATTCTATATACAACTACCGTATTTATCGGCGTATAACACACACTTTTTTCCCCTTAAAATCAGGGGAAAATCGTGGGTACGTGTTATACGCCGATCCCTGCCAATTTTGTTTGATCGGCGGCGATCTGCTATGTGTATCTCGGCTCCGCCGAGTCTCTGCAGTCTCGGTGCCATATTTGAATCTACACACGGCTGTGTATGTCGGCGGCGATCGCGGCGATCACACAGATCACACAAAGCTGCACTGACAAGGCTGCACTGGGGCAAAGCAGCACTGTTAAGGCTGCACTGACATGGCTGCAATGGGGCAAAGCTGCACTGACATGGCTGCAATGGGGCAAATCTACACTGACAAGGCTGCACTGGGGCAAAGCTGCACTGACATGGCTGCACTGACATGGCTGCAATGGGGCAAAGCTGCACTGACAAGGCTGCAATGGACACTGAGGCAAGGTTGCACTGACACTGAAAAGGCTGCAGATGGACAGATAACGCTGCATTGATGGGCATTTTAATGTAAGTTTTTTTTCCTTAAACTTTACTCCTAAAAGTTTTTTTCCTTAAAATTCCCTCCTAAACTTGGGGTGCATGTTATACGCCAGCGCGTGTTATATGCCGATAAATACGGTATATAAGCCAGACCAAAATGAGGAGGAAGGACAGACTTTGTTCCAAATCAGGGACAGTTGGGAGCTATGCATATTAGGGCTGGTTTAGACAGGAGCCATTTTACCTACTAGCGTGGCTTTGGAGTGTGGGAAGAAACCAGAGTGCCCAAGGGAACAGCCTTTTTACACAATGCAGAGGATTGACCCCTTAGATTCCACAGTGAGTATAACAAGCATGCTTTACAGCATATACAGACTGATTTTATTGTTGTAGGTTTCTGCTTTAATCCTCAACCCAGGTTTTCTACTAACCTCCACCCTAACTCTGAACTCAAGGAATAATCTATTTTTAAGCTTACATTGGGCTAGCTTGGTTACGCGCTTAACCACTTGCTTACTGGGTACTTAAACCCCCCCCCATCCAGACCAATTTTCAGCTTTCAGCGCTGACGCACTTTGAATGACAATTGCGTGGTCATAAAACACTGTACCCAAATGAAATTTTTATCATTTTTTCCCCACAAATAGAGCTTTCTTTTGGTGGTATTTTATCACCTCTGCGGTTTTTATTTTTTGTTAAAAAAATGTAAAAATTGAATTTAAAAAAAAAAAATGTTTTAATATTTTTATATTTTGTTATAAAAAATTTAAAACAGGTAATTTTTCTCCTTCATTGATGTACGCTGATGAGGCGGCACTTATGGGCACTGATAGGTGGCAGTGATGGGCACTGATGGATGGCCATAATGGGTACTGATCAGTTACACTGATAGGCAGCACTGCTAGGTGGCACTGATTGGCACTACTGGTGGGCATTGATAGCTGGCACTTGTGGGCATTGATAGGTGGCACTTGTGGGCGCTGTTAGGTGGCACTGTAGGCACTGTTAGGTGGCACTGTGGGCACTGTTAGGTGGCACTGTGGGCACTGTTAGGTGGCACAGATGAGGCAGATGTGCCTCTTCCACTTCCGGACCGATGTCCCTCGCATCTGAGCTGGTGATCGGCTTTTTTTTCTACTCACGCTATCAGCGTGAGTAGAAAAAAACAAAAACGATTACCGATCTTTTGTTTATATCATGTGATCAGCTGTCATTGGCTGACAGCTGATCACATGGTAAGGGGCTGGGACCAACCCCTTACTCGGATTGGTGATCACCAGAGTCTAAGTGACTTGGTGATCATAGCGCGCTCGGCGCAGGGCGCGTGCACGGCCTCCCGGGAATTCAGGTCCGCGCTGTGGCCGTCATTCGGCCATAGCGAGGATGTCAAGTGGTTAAAGTGGATGTAAACCCGATTCATGAAATTTGAGCTGGGCACATATATCTGTAATGTTTTCATTTTAACGGTGCTTTTCGGCTGCTAGCAGGATGCTTTTAACCCCCGCTAGTGGCCGAAGAAAGGGTTAAAAGTGCCCGTGTTCCAAAATGCATTTCAGGCGCTTCGAAAGCACTGCCCATGCATTCCAATGGGCAGAGGCGGTTTAGGAGCGTTGTATACAGCGCTCCCAAACCGCCCCAAAGATGCTGCTTACAGGACTTTTTGTAACGTCTCACAAACGCACCACCCCAGTGTGAAAGCACTCAGGCTTTCACACTGGGGTGGCATGGGAGGCACTATTTTTAGTGCTAAAACGCCTGAAAAACACCTTCAGTGTGAAAGGGGTTTAACAGTGCAGAACAAGGAAGTGGAAATTCTTACCCGATGTAAGAATTCTAAAGAATATAGCAAGGTGAAGACAGCAGATATACTATACATTTAAAACCTATGTAGGAGGATTTGTTTCATCTCTGTGTATCATCTGAGGCTGTTCACTTCACTGGGTATATGTGAGGGTTTACATCCACTTTAAGACATAGAGTTGCTCGCTCAGCACCATTCAGAAAATGTCTGTATATTTTTAAGTGAACACAACGCGATCTCTGATTGGATGAGGTGGGAGAAGGGGAAGATGGCCCATTCAGCTATCAGACAGGCATTCCTGGCTGACAGCAGAATGTATACAAAGGGGCAGGAACTGTGTGCCCATATTTGTTTGTGAGATGTCATACATGTCGAGTGAGCTATCGGAGCAGATCATGTGTTGGTGTTCAGGTTTTTTTTTTTTCCTTTTAGCAGGTTGGAGGCCATTGTTCATTATAATTGACATGAATTTGCATCACTGGATGGTGTGACAGACATTATGAGATTTTTCTGAGGTCTTTTTTTCATTTTTTATCAAAGGACATGTCAAAAAGCGTCAGTGTATTTATTTACTTTTTACTATTTTTTGGTTGAAAAATTAGGGGCACTATGCATTCAAATGTGTGGGGAGGGTGATATCTGGGTGGACCCTTAAAGGTGGAAAAGTGGAACTTACGCTTATTTGCTTCTTCCCCCCCCTCCGTTGCCACATTTGGCACCTTTCAGGGGGGAGAGGGTAACGGGGACCTGTTTTTGACAGGTCCCCCTTCCCCACTTCCGGAGACAGAGGCGCCGTCCCTCGGCGGTTCGGCCCTCCTCCTCCTTCCTCCACCTCTGGGCCAATTAGAAAGCGCAGCGCACTACGTGCATGCGCAGCAAGTTTCCCTCAGTGGAGATCCGAAGATCGGCTGGGGTGCTAACATCGTAGTAAAGTACCATTGGTCCCAGCTGTCCAATAAAAATGCTGCAGTGGAGGCATGCCTCTCACTGCAGTGTCATAGAAGAGCATGTGTCTAAAAGACAAATGCTCCCTTTCAGCCCAGCCCTCTTAACTACAAGGAAAAAACATGTGTTTATGTGTATAAGATTTACCCACAATCCCATGTTTTTCTCACACAGTTAAGAGGGAGAATGATAATCTCCTGCCTGCTGAAAAAGTACTGTTTTAATCAAGCTAAATCATATATTATTATGCTATATGTTATAAGATAATAATTTATTATTTATCTATTTACTGTGAAATTACTGGTTGGAAGTTATAACTTCAAACTTCAGTTATTTGTCCGTTAAGCCACCTGCTTGAGTCCAGATTTTGAAAATATAGTAAGTTACCTTAACAACAATATATAATATTTATTTGTATATTACTTATGGTAATTAACCCCTTGCCACCCAAGCCAATTCTAACACTTCTTTCCTACATGTAAAAATCATAATTGTTTTGCTAGAAAATTACTCAGAACCCATTAATATTATATATATTGTTTTAGCAGACACCCTAGGGAATAAAACGGTGGTCGTTGCAACTTTTTATGTCACACAGTATTTGTGCAGCAATTTTTTTAAACGTGGTTTTATTTGGAAAAAATGGTTTCATGAATAAAAAAAAACAACACTAACGTTAGCCAGATTTTTTTTTTGTATGATGTGAAAGATGATATTATGCCGAGTAAATAGATACCTAACATGTCACACTTTAAAATTGCGCACGCTTGTGGAATGGCGCCAAACTTCAGTACTTATAAATCTCCATAGGAGATGCTTTACATTTTTTTACAGGTTACGTGTTTAGAGTTACAGAGGAGGTCTAGTGCTAGAATTATTGCTCTCATGCTAACAATCGCTTCATTTGTAACCTGTGTGTATCTGGCTCTGATACTAGCCAGTGCCTCACCAGCCACTGACCTCACCGCACGTCCCTGGTCCATATATTAAAAGTCAGCAGCTACAGTATTTGAAGCTGCTGACTTTTAATTTTTTTGCCCCAGGCTGGAACACCTCTATAATGTCCTTGGGCCCCTCTTATTCTCGCTCTATACCTCTACCCTGGGCCAGTTGATAACCTCCCATGGCTTCCAATACCACCTCTACGCCGATGACACCCAGATCTATCTACCCACTCCTCAACTCACCCCCTCGATTGCCTCACGGATCTCAAACTTACTGAATGACATATCAGTATAGATGTCACACCACTTTCAAACTCAATCTTTCTAAAACTGAGCTTGTTATATTTCCTCCTTTCCGGTCCACCCCCCCATGACTTTACCATTAAGATCAACAGCACAACCATTGGTCCCTCCACACATGCCAGGGTGCTGGGTGTAATCCTAGACTCTGACCTTTCCTTCAGCCCCCACATCCAATCACTGACTAAATCCTGCCGCCTTAACCTCCACAACATCTCCAGAATTCGTCTCTTCCTGACTAATGACACCACAAAGCAACTTATTCACTCCTTGATTATTTCCCGCCTTGGCTACTGCAACTCTCTTCTTAATGGCCTACCCTTACGCAGGCTATCCCCCTTCAGTCTATTATGAATGCTGCTGCTAGACACCTCACTAACGGATCTGTGACTGCTGCTCCTCTCTGCCAATTCCTTCACTGACTTCCCCTACCCCACCGCATAAAACTCAAAATGCTAACCACAACATACAAGGCCATCCACAACATCGCCCCCAGCTACATCACCAACCTCATCTGCAGATATCGCCCAAATCGTCCCCTACGCTCCTCCCAGGACCTCCTGCTCTCTAGCTCCCTTTTTACCTCCTTTCAAGCTCGCCTTCAGGACTTCTCCAGAGCCTCTCCCATCCTCTGGAACTCCCTGCCCCGGTATATCCGATCAGCCCCTAACCTGTCCACCTTTTGGAGAATCCTGTAAACTAATTTATTCGGGGCAGCCTATCCCACACCCGCCTAACCACTGTCCCTGAGCCACCCCCATCAAATCATTCCCTGCATCTATTACCCTTTGTACCACCACCCCCTCCCTTTAGAATGTAAGCTCTACGAGCAGGGCCCTCCTGTCCCTTCTGTATTGAACTATACCCTCTACATTGTAAAGCGCTGAGTAAACTGTTGGCGCTATATAAATCGTGTATAATAATAATAATAATAATAAATGGAGCTTCTGGAGTCCAACAAGCCCTTGTCCTCATCAAAACAAGGACAGAGTTCTTTGCCAGGGCGGATGTGAAGTATGGTTCAGGAGGAAGGCTGCATGCTTGTCCCCCTTTTTCCTGACCTGCTAGACTGCATGCTCAGATTAGGCCCCTTTCACACGGGGTGGATCTGCTGGACACACTCCGCTAGCTCAGTGGGGGATTGCTCCATTGATCCCCGCTGAGCAGGCAGATGACAGGGCTGACTATACTCACCAGTGGCTGGTGCTCTTTTTTACGGGGGGCGGCTCATTGTCTGCCTGGCACTTACCCCATCTTGGTGGTGGGTCAGGTAGCGGGTGACAGCAGCGAGCTGTGGGACGGACGGTGGATCAGGCAGCGGGTGACAGTAGTGAGCTGTGGGACAGGCAGGGGCTCTTGTGTCCTCTATGCTTCTACCATGAGTCTCTTCTTTCCTCCTGCTAGGCGTCCAATAGGATCGTCTGTCCTTTCAGCCAATCAGACCTGCTTCCTGATTGACCGGGAGGAGGATTAGTGTGGCGATAATGAATATTCATTCGTTATCATCACACAACTGGGTGGGCTTCTGGCGCAATGCTCTGCGCACGGAACCCATCCTTTTTTGAAGCCTATTAGAGCCTCTGGCTAAGCGGGCCGATAGTGTGAAAGGGGCCTAAGGGTCTGGTATGGATTTTAAGGGGACTTTTTTCCCTTTTTTTTTGCATGTGGTTGCCCCTTAAAACCCATTCCAGAATTGAAGTACTGTACCAGGATAAGGGTCTGGTATAGATGAAGAGAATTTTCACTGGCTTTTTTTTACAAACAGAAGTAAGCAGTTGGGAGCTGTCATTAACTGCCAATTAAAATAGGTCTCTTTTTTTTTTGTTTGTAAATGTCAGTTTTGTTGCAGATGGGTGTATACATCATGCAGACGCATCACTTTACAAGCAGGTTAAGGGCATCCCCCCGGCACGTATTTAAAGGATATGTCCTTAATCATATCTCACAACTTTCTGAGATGGGAAGAAGGGACACAATGCAGCATGAACTATGCAGGCCACACTCCAACACGTCCCAATTATGTGGGTCATGAAGAATTAATACTCAAAAAATAACTGCAATAATTTAGAGGATGGGTCAAAAGTCTATTTACTTACTTTTCATAGTACATTTTTAAAAGAGATTTATACAGCAAGCCAAAAAAGGAGGGACAACTGAGGAGGAAAGAGGGACAGAGGGACAAAAGAGGGACTGTCCCTCTAAATGAGGGACAGTTGGGAGCTATGACCTTAATCATCAAAATCACTGCTCACTGCCAAATGGAATTTTTGCTTTGCTACATGTTTACCAGGGCAGGGCACACCCCCCATGTCATTTGTATGACAATCCCTTGCCTATTTAGAAAATTACCATTACTGTTTTTTAACATTCGACTCCCTTTTGACTTTATTGGGGTTTGGATCCTGCACCTGAACTTTAGTAATTTTCACGGAAAATGCCTTGAACCAAACCCAGGTATATTCAGCTCCTCCCTAAACAAGTCCTGCACACAATGATTACCCCATAGCAGCATGCAGGCAGCTGCTAATTTGCTGTCCCTTTAAAGTAGGTTTCTGCTTTAGATCCTCCAGGAAGTCAGGTGGGTTCACTTCCTTTCTGGCAGGATCTTGGAGTGGAGATAAATGCTTGGGTTGGAGCTTAAGCGGGAGCAGATGGGAGTGGAGTTGCCATGATATGGGCATGGAGATGTTAGGCTAAGGCCTAGGCTTTTCTAACCACAGGGTGGACGTCCCTGGTATTGGGATACGGCTGAGGTATGCCATTAATTATGGGACAAGGACTTGCTGTGAATTTGATTCTTTTTGTGTCCTGATGGATTTTCAATAAGGGCTTTTTAATTTTACTTTAAGTAGCACCGAGTTGGCAGACTTTTACTTCTTCTCTTGCTATGTTGCTATGTTGGACGGTATGTACAGCGTTGTTTCTGGCATGGGCAACTACACCTCAACCTGTTATTGTATTATTGAATGGGGGTTGTAGCATCACACCTCTTCTATGAAGAACTTGGTAGATGCCTTTGAAATGGTTATTGTTTACTGCAAGGATAGAAAGATATTATCTGGAAGATGTAACCATTATGTCAAGTGTTCTTCCATAAAAAATTGGACTGAGCCTCTGGCTGAAGTGGGGTGATTCAAGTGGATGCTTGATACCTGTAGGAGTGTGTAAGTGGGGGCAGTACACAGTTAGGCCACAGATGCTGGACAGTTGCATCTCATGTTTATTACAGAGGGGAATAAACATGAGATGCATGTGTCACATGGCCCCCAGTTGTTTGGCTAGATTATCGAACCATAATCTGAAACCATGAGGAAGATGCAAGGCTCTGCGCAGTGAGTGTTCTCAACTGTATGTCAATCAATGCTTTGTTCCCCGAGGATGCCCCTTGCAAAGACGAAAAGCGTAGGGCGGGGCTAGCAGCCTATGACAGCATCACACCTGTTGGTGTACCGCAGAGTGGTGTTTTTGAGCTTTTATGCTTGTGAGTATATTGTCATGAAATAATTTGGTGTTTATAGCAATATTACTGTGCGATCCTTTGTATTTTCTCCTCAATCTTACTGCGCAGAATTGCGCGGTGGAGGATACGGTGGGCGTGAAAGTTGTTACCATACCCTGGTGTGATTCATATTCAGTGTATCCTGCGCTATTGATTTCTTATAATCTGGAGATCATGATTATCCAGTAAGGGAGATCATATACCTATGTTCGAGGTTGTTTGGGACTTAAACACGTGGAACTGTGGTATTTTATTTTCATTAAATTTCTACACTAGCCCCCTAGTGGAGCCCTGAACATTTCTTTGGGAGTGGATTTTCATTTTTATTACAGTATTGTTTGATTTATATTGTATATGGTTTAATTTTTTCACTTTATTGGTGATTTTATCTATTGATGTTGATAATATTTATATCATTTTAGCTTTTGATTTTATTGTTATTTTTATGGTTACAGGTTTTGCACACTCTTTCTGTTTTGCATTACTCTCTAGTACCAAGTGTATAACTATTTGGTGGTTTACTGATGCTATCTGTGACCAGGGGAATGGTAAGTGAAGCCGCCATTCGTGCACAATTGGTAGAAGGGGTGTTCTGCGTGGGCTGGAATGTGACTGTCGGCATATCGTTAGACCCTAGACAGCTCTGTTCTGTACCAGGACCTCTAGTGGAGGAAGTATGGTGATTTAGTTGCTGTGGGACCTGCCTAGAAGCATCTCAAGTATGATGCGCCTCTGACTATCGGAGCTGTGGTGCACACAGTAAAATGCTTCTTGCGCTCTCAGTGACTTCTAGCATGCCTATGATAAACTAACTTTAATTTAAAATCCGTCCATATATTGTCCTTAGATTCTGATCTGCTTTGATAACAGCCTCAGGGGATTCAGCTGTTTTTTTGGGTTTTTTTTGCCTATAGATCTCCCAGCAGAAACAGTGATATAAAAATATTAATGATAATACTAAAGGATTAATCTGGTTTCAACAAGCTTTTTATAGTGTCATCAAATTGATGAATTGGTAATGCCACCTGTATTGACTGGAGTGGAGGCTGTATGTTACAGTATAGATGGAATTTCAGCAGGAAAAGTAACTACAGGATACCGGCTTGAAAATAAATGCATCGACAGAAAACCTATGACTCCAAGCTTTGTTGCATTAAAAAATCTACAAAGCCGTGAACTTATACTCCAAAATAATAGAGCCGAGTTGAATTTTGTTTTAAACACATCAAGCCTACTGGGCTTTGATATGACCTAAATCTGTTGTACTTTATGGTTGAAAGATCTTTCTGTTTACTTAACATTTTGGCTGTTTATTGCCATTCATGCCTGAAAATTGCTTATTCAGTTTTGTTGTGCATTATGCCAAGCATGTTCATTTTATCTTCTAATTGATAGCAATACAATTCAGAGAAATAATATTTGGTAGGACATTGCTGTACATAGTAAAATATTTATTACACAGCAATCAGTTTGCTCTTTTTATTTGCACACAGCAAGCAGTGCTCCTACTCTAATAGGGCGTACACACGGTCGGACTTTGTTCGGACATTCCAACAACAAAATCCATGGATTTTTTCCGGATGTTGGCTCAAACTTGTCTTGCATACACAAGGTCACACAAATTTGTTGGATAATCCGATCGTTCTGAACGCGGTGACGTAAAACACGTACGTCGGGACTATAAACGGGGCAGTGGCCAATAGCTTTCATCTCTTTATTTATTCTGAGCATGCATGGCACTTTGTCCGTCGGATTTGTGTACATACGATCGGAATTTCCGACAACGGATTTTGTTGTCGGAAAATTTTATCTCCTGCTCTCCAACTTTGTGTGTCGGAAAATCCGATGGAAAATGTCCGATGGAGCCCACGGTCGGAATTTCCGACAACACGCTCCGATCGGACATTTTCCATCGGAAAATCCGACCGTGTGTATGGGGCATTAATAGAAACATTCTGCAGGTCTTAGTCCTATGAAGCTGAATTAGGTTATTTTTAAAATGAATAGGATTGCCCTCTCCCATTACATGATTGGTTCCCAGAATGCCTTGTGATGGGTGAAGAATACAATGTGTTTTAATAAGGAGATGATGCAGCTTTAAAGAAGTTAGACTTCTCGACTTTCTCTGTTAATATAAATGCTGAATGTTGATCTGACAATAGCCTAACACTGAAAATATTTTAGTAGAATTGTATATTGAAAAACAATTCTACTATAATGTAATGTTGATAGGCAGGCCTTTTCTGGAACTTTTTGTTTCAAAGTTTAAATCAGTATTTTTTGCTAGAAAATTACTTAGAACACTCAAACATTATATATATATTTCTTTTAGCAGAGACCCTAGAAAATAAAAATCACTGCAATATTTTATGGCAGTATTTCAATGAATTTAAAAAATATTTTTTTTGTATAATGTGAAAGATGATGTTATGCCAAGTAAATAGATACCTAACATGTCATGCTTTAAAATTATGCATGCATGTGGAATGGCGAAAAACTACGGTACTTAAAAATATACATAGGCAACGCTTTAAAACTTTTTACAGGTTATCTGTTTAGAGTTACAGAGGAGGACTATTGCTAGAATTATTGCGCTCGGTCTAACGATCATGGAGATACCTCACATGTATGGTTTGAACACCTTTTACATATGCTTGCGCGACTTACTGATTTCCCTTCTGGGATGGAGCGCTTTAAACTTTTTTTTTCTTATTTATTTTACTTTTTCTTTTTACACTGTCCCCTTTTTTTTAATCGTGTTTATTTCTATTACAAGGAATGTACACATCCCTTGTAATAGGAATAAGCATGACAGGTTCTCTTTTCTGGGGGATCTGGGGTCAAAAAGACAAGACCATTTACCTTTAAAAGCCAAAGAAATAAAAAAACTTTTTTTTTTAACTTTTACTTTTAAAAAAAATGTTTTTATGGCCCAGGAACCGTAAGTGACGTCAGAGTCGCTTCGGTCCTCCAAGGGCATAGAGACAAGAAATGGCCATCTTGGCCTCACTTGTTTCCCTACCCAGCTAATGGCTTATCCGATGTGCCAGGTATTCCCAGGAAAGACTGGGAATGAGAGGGACTGCCACTCCTAAAAGTGATCCCGCGGCGAATCCACCGACGGGACCACTTTTATCTTACACAGAATCAGCCATCGTAAAAAAAACGATACTGGGGTTATGGCAACTAGCTGCTACCATAACACCGGTATTTAATGTCAAAGTAATGGCATATTGTACTATGGGCTGGTCATCAAGTGAGGTCAGTTTAGCATGCTTTGTATCCTATCACAGCTTGATCAATAAGGGCCAAAAAGGGCCTTGCTTATGTCTGGAAAACTGACTCTCTACTATGTTTAGAAGTGATCAGAATTAATTTTTAGGGTCCCGTTTATCATATACTTTTACCCTTTATCAGGTTTTGTCCTTTTAATAATATTGCACATTTTAGATTATATATGATTGCTTCATACTAATCATTGCTAATAATTTTATCCAAGGAAAACTGATTTTTTATCACACTCAATAAGTTTAACCAATTTTGTCAGTAGCTGTGTGATATAGGCACTATACTACTTTCATTAGATTCATTAGGTTGCTGCCATTTATGGCATCATTTGTTAAGTAATCAGTTATGACACCTATAGATACAGTTTCATATTACTCAGGTTGAAAAAAGACACAATTCCTAATAGTCCAACCAATAGAAAAAAAACAAAAAAAAAACAAATAGAAAACCTCCATATACAAAATCCTCTACTCACAGTTGATCCAAAGGAAGACAACTGAAAACAATAAAGAATAATCGAATTTGCTCGAGCAAAAGAAAAAAAAATCCTTCCTAAACCTCAGGAGATAATCGAATATTTCCTAGATCAACAATCTCTGGTGAAAGGAAATGATTTTAAATAGAAAGGGACAGCAGCCACTCGTAACCTCTGAACACATTACATTGAAAACTGATTTTGAAAAATGCATTCTAGGCAGATATAAAACACTATTGTGTCCAGTTATGTAACCATGAAATCAGTAAACACTTTTGTTTTACTACTGTATTGCCTAACTGTAATAGCAAAATGTGAGGTTATCAACCCGGCTATTCAGTTTTGCAAGGGTAACTGGATGGCACAACTAGCTATATATATATATATATATATATATATATATGCAGTATGTACAGGTGCATCTCATAAAATTAGAATATCATCAAAAAGTTCATTTATTTCAGTAATTCAACTCAAAAAGTAAAACTCCTATATAGATGCGTTACACACAGAGTGATATATTTCAAGCATTTCTTTCTTTTATTTTTGATGATTTTGGCTTACAGCTAGCGAAAACCCAAACGTCAGCATCTCTGAAAAATTAGAATATTACTTAACACCAATTAAGTTAGATTGCCTGGTAAAATGATAGATAGATAGATAGATAGATAGATAGATAGATAGATAGATAGATAGATAGATAGATAGATAGATAGATAGATAGATAGATAGATAGATAGATAGATAGATAGATAGATAGATAGATATTTTTTTTCTTGTATATTTTGTAGTTTATCTGGAGTTCAGCTTTAATGTTGTCTGTATTTATCTCTGTTCTCTGTGGTTTGGCAGTAGCCAAAATTATATTTTCCAAAACATTATGTTCTATAAAGCCAATGTAACCCATCAGTAAATTGGTGGGGGGACTTGAACCATATCTCCCAATTTTCTGAGATGGAAAAGAGGGACACCTGTTTGTACAAGGAGGTATTCCTACCAAACTCCTATTATGCAGTCCATTAAATTTGATGGGTTGTATTGACAAGGACTTTTTTTTACCACTGCTTTTGCTTCATACTGTTGTTTGCAATCATTTAGAGCAAGTGTCTTCAAACTACAGCCTGTGGGCCACATCTGGGCCGCTACAAGACCATCATGCCCCCAGCTGGGTTAGTGGTGTATCCTCAATGTGCACATATTGAAGATTAAGGTTAGCAGAGGCTGACTATGGTCTCCACTTCTGATGCAAGGGGGGGCACTGATGGGGACCCTGATATAAGGGGGACTGTGATATGGATCCTGATGTAATTGGAACTCTGATGGGGATTTTTTATGGCCCAAATATTTGTAAAATAAATGATGTGGCCCTCAAACTGAAAAGTTTGGAGACCCCTGATTTAGAGGATGAATGAAAGCTTTATCTCAGACAGCAACAAAAGTCTGGCAAACTTTCTAACAAAAATATAAAAAAATCTGCGCTCAAAGATTTTAAACAAGCAGCTATTTGACAAACTGTAATACCAGTTCAAAGTGACATAGATATAAGATAAGCAGCGCTAAAATATAAAGTTCAAAAGTGCAATAACACATAATGCAGTTATAATCGCTATCTCAAATAGCACATATTTAGTTTAAATATAAACAAGTGAAAAAATCAATCAATCCATATAAGTGCAATCAGTCCTTTACAATATAGATCACATCCAATATCCAAAAGTGCGGTGTGCAGCAAGTTGACTGATGAGATCCACTACAATGCAAAAACACTCGGCATACGTTTCTTACAAAATGTGTTGGACCATAGATTATAATGGTCAAATAAGCATATAATGGAGACCAGGGAGCCAGCATCAACATGGACATGCATGACACTCAGCAGCGGGAACACAAGAATGTCAGAGAGATGGAAAAGACTGACAGCTTGTATTGATTCAGAGCTGCGAAACAACGACAAACAAGCGTGCGTGATGTCGTTGTCATCAAGCCATGGCCGACGCGTTTCATCATCAATGACGTCTTCTGGGGTCCTATAATTGATTGAAGTTGGTTTACATATGCTACGTTAAATGTTACTTTAAAGTGTGACTATACCCAAAGACTAGAACACCTGTCAGGTTTTACTGCTATCCAGGGCTCTGTTTGAGAGATTTCCTCCCACTTTTCATTCTGGAGGACAACATTTTACCAGGCAAGAAGTAAAGGAGAATCTGGAGCAAGGAAACAAGCATCATTTAAAATCTGATAGAGGGTATAGCATTTCCCTACTTGAAAAAAAAAAATAATGTTGTCTGTGTTGGTGTTAGAGAAATTTCCCCTCATTTCTAGTTCTGGGGACCTTTTCACCAGCAGCAGCGGAGGGGGGTTCACACCCACTGTGTGTAAATTTGATTTAGACTGTCTGCTGTCGGGGGAAAACCTTTCAGTGGCTTCCATTGACCCAAGTGGAATACTACACTTTGATATTTTGCATTAATAGTGAATGTGCTAATTTATTTCACTTTCCACAGGTAAAAAAATATGCATTTACTATTTTTTTTGTAGGAGCCTGGAAAGCATAGCACCCACGATCAGCAGATCGCAGATGACATGCAGAACTCCTACAGACTGTCTGTGTAAGCTGTCAGTGTACGATGTATGGGCAGGCAGTTTCGCAAAGACAGGAAGACTCAATGAACTACTAGAGTGCTCAACAGAGCCCTGGTGGTTCATTGAGAACTAAAAGCCGACAGCCGCAAAGGCTGTCCGGACCTGTAGCTCATTGATTCACAGGGATTGGTGAATCAATGACACGGCAGAACGCCGCACGACAATGCTCTTTTCAAATAGTGACAGCAGGTATGGTGAGAAGATCCCTGGCCTGCTGTCACAGGGAATGCAGGGATCTGGGAGAGGCTGCAGGATTGGAAACATGTTACATGTTTCACCCTAAAAATGTTCCCGAAGGTGAACTTATTCTTTAACAGTTGAGCTAATAGTTTGTTACATTTGGAACTACCGCCGTTTTATTCTCCAGCGTCGCTGCTTTCATATTTTTATATTCAGGGGGTTTTAACTAATCTTCTGACCTAAAATAATTTTTTTAACGTGTGAAAAAAACACGCAAAAATGGCTCTGCCGGCGAAAGGGTTAAATGTGATAAAATAGGAAGTTATAGTTCATGTGACCTCATTCTGTGACGGTATCTAAGTTTACAGCCACATGGGAGTGTTTCCTGCCTGTGATCCTATTAAATTAGAGCATGTTCTCCAATAACATACTGCATGGCTAACAGAACTAGAATCCCAATGACTTATGCCGCGTACACACGGTCGGACTTTCCGGCGGACTTGGTCCGGCGGACCAGAGTGTGCCGGACAATCCGCCCGTGTGTAGGCGCCAGCGGACTTTTTCCCCAAAGTCCGTCGGACCAAGATTTGAAACCTGTTTTAAATTTATCCGCCGGACTCAGTTTCGGGCGGAAAGTCCGCTCGTCTGTGTGCTGGTCCGACGGAAAGCCCGCTCGTGTGTATGCTGGTCCGACGGACCAGATGCGACGCGAGGGCAGGGTATTGCATCTCGCGCTCGCTGCAATAGGAAAAACAGATTTTCCTATTGCGGTGAGCGCGGGGCATACCAGGCCCTTAGGTCTGATATGGATTATAAAGGGGAACCCCCTACGCCGAAAAAACCGGGTGGGGTCCCCCCTGAAATACATACCAGACCCCAATCCGAGCATGCAGCCCGGCCGGTCAGGAAAGGGGGTGGGGACGAGCGAGCGCCCCCCCTCCTAAACCGTACCAGGCCGCATGCCCTCAACATGGGGGGGTGCTTTGGGGGAGGGGGGCGCCCTGCGGGGCCCCCCACCCCAAAGCACCTTGTCCCCATGTTGATGAGGACAAGGGCCTCTTCCCGACAACCCTGGCCGTTGGTTGTCGGGGTCTGCGGGCGGGGGGCTTATCGGAATCCGGGAGCCCCCTTTGATAAGAGGGCCCCCAGATCCCGCCCCCCCCACCCTATGTGAATGAGTATGGGGTACATGGTACCCCTACCCATTCACCTAGGGAAAAAGTGTCAATAATAAAACACACTACACAGGTTTTTAAAATAATTTATTAAACAGCTCCGGGGGGGTCTTCCTCCGGCTTCGGGGGTTCCTCCGGTTCCTCTTCTCCCGGCGTCCGGTTGGTTCTTCTCCGCTCTCTTCTCCCGGTGTTCCAGTTCTTCGGCCGGCTCCTCTGCTGTCTTCAGGTAGCTCTCTTGCCAGCAGAGGTCCGGGCTTCTGGGCTTCTGGGCTTCTTGGCTTCTTCCCTCTTCACTTCTCTTCTCCAGATGTTGACACGACGCTCTCTCCGGCTGGACTGCTCTCTGAGGGCTCCGTTGTGACTTATATAGGCGGAGACCCCGCCCTCTAATGATGTCACAGTCCCTGGGCATGCTGGGACTGTGACGTTTTAGGGGGCGTGGTCACCGGCCGGGCTGCATGCTCGGATCGGGGTCTGGTATGGATCTTTGGGGGAACCCCACGCCGTTTTTTTCAGCGTAGGGGGTTCCCCTTTATAATCTATACCAGACCTAAGGGCCTGGTATGCCCCGCGACGGGGCTCGCAAGGTGTCAATCTTGCCGATAAAAGCGGCAAGATTGATTTCCTTTTCTAGTTCCGTCGCACATGAGTCACGTTCAAAATGAACGGACATGTCCGTGTGTGGGCAAGTCCGTTCATTCTGAAAGTCCGCCGTACCTCCGGCGAAAGTCCGTCGGAAAGACGGGCGGACTTAGCCCGCCGGAAAAGTCCGGTCGTGTGTGGGCAAGTCCGTCCGTTTTAAAGTCCGTCGCACCTGGCGGACAAAGTCCGTCAGAAAGTGTGCCGGACCAAGTCCGCCGGAAAGTCCGACCGTGTGTACGTAGCATAACACATTATCAGCTTAGGGAAGAGTTCATATTCTGTGATTTTCAAATAAAACAAATAAAACTGGAGAGACCAGGAAAACTCTTATGGGACCTTTCCTTTATTTTAAGGCACCTGAGATGTTCATATAACCTAATGTTACAAATGCTAAATATATGAAAGGAAGCTGTAGTATTGCATATTTCTTTTTAGAAAACTAACCTTTATATTCTGCCTACAGCGTGTTTACAACTTAATTGTGGGCATGTGAAGCCCACTAGTGTTTTTCTTCCGGGAATCTGTGCTGCTGGTTACCCAGCATTCACCTCTGGATCTCGCGCATGCGCATTAGACACAAGAAGTGGGGCACAATTGTGTCTCTGGTTGCCAGTGCAATAATCTTCTAAATTTGAACACAGATCGCCGCTCTCGCTGCCTCCTCCACCACAGCTGCCTCTTCTGTATATAAAACACTGACAATGGCAATAAACACCCGGTTGCCCTTTTAAAAAATGGCGCGTAGCGCCGCCTTGCATCACGTAATTTCCTGTTTGTAAATAACGCAATTCTAACAGACCGCAATGCCCACTGACTCCTGAGAATGATGACACACATCTCCCAGGAGCCAAGGCGCCACAGGATATGATGAACCTCATCGCGGCATCAAAAGAGGAAGAAATAAGGAGACACCCTAGCAACAAGGTAAACAGAGCTTGAAAAAAAAAAAAACGCCCAATGTTGTTTCAACTTGCAGGATTGTAGCGATTAATGCATAGATGAAAATATGGATTGAACGCCTTTTTAAAGTGGACCTACAGCAATTTTTTTCATCTTTACATCCATTAAATCTCCTGCCCTTGTTGTTTTAACTTTGGATAATAAAACATTTTTTTTGGCAGTAAATATCTTATACAGCCAACTTCCTGTTTCTTGTCTGATTAAAGCCTAGGCTTATGACATCATGCACAGCTCTCTCTCTCTCTCTCATGCTCGTGAGAGTTTGCCAGGAAGGAAGGGGGGTGAATCAAAAGAGAGCCAATGAGAGCTGCAGAGCTGGAGGTGTGCGTCCGTGTAAATCCAGGAAGCGAACAGGTAGCAGCTTAAGCTGCCCATAGTTAAAATGGTTGCAGCCAGACTCAGTGGAGGGAGATTTCTGCAGCATATTTGGCAAGTACAGAATCACAGTTTATATAGAATAATATGCAAAGTAAGTTAGAGGGAAGCTTCAGAATAGCAAATATTTTTTTATTACAAATTATGTGAGCAGACTGCAGTTCCACTTTAATGATCTAGCAAAACACATTATCAGCTGCATCTTGTGACCGTTTCCAGCACCTATTTGTAATTGTCAGCATCTTACACTACAAATAGGTTTTGTACAAACTGAGCCAGAAGTTCTTCTTTAAACTCCTGACAATGGTATAGACCAGGGTTCTGATGTGACAAGTCACTTCATCAAATTTTGAGTTGATCTTTAAAAAATATTATTTATTTCACCAAGAGCATTTGTCTCCTTCCAAAGTCCCACTGCTAAACCACAAACCACAGATTACCTTGCATGGAACAGTAACTTAGATGCCTCCAAGTAATTAATCAAACTGTTTATGCTTTATGTATATCCCACTTGGCAGCAAATCTGATATCCAATTGGAAACTAAGACTAAGAGAAACACAACACAGGGCTTACTGTTAAAAATCAGTTCCTTCAGCTAGACAGTTGAAAAGCTTTGCTTGGGGACAGGGCAATACACTAGTGTCTTTAACACATAAATGTATGTTTATATACAGTATACATATACAGTATCTCACAAAGTGAGTACACCCCTCACATGTTTGTAAATATTTTATTCTATCTTTTCATGTGACAGCACTGAAGAAATGACACTTTGCTACAATGTAGAGTAGTGAGTGTACAGCTTGTATAACAGTGTAAATTTGCTGTCCCCTCAAAATAACTCAACACACAGCCATTAATGTCTAAACCGCTGGCAACAAAAGTGAGTACACCTTGAAGTGAAAATGTCCAAATTGGGCCCAATTAGCCATTTTCCCTCCCTGGGGTCATGTGACTTGTTAGTGTTACAAGAGCTCAGGTTTGAATGGGGAGCAGGTGTGTTAAATTTGGTGTTATCGCTCTCACTCTCTCATACTGGTCACTGGAAGTTCAACATGGCACCTCATGACAAAGAACTCTCTGAGGATCTGAAAAAAAGAATGGTTGCTCTACATAAAGATGGCCTAGGCTATAAGAAGATTGCCAAGACCCTGAAACTGAGATGTAGCACGGTGGGCAAGAACATACAGCGGTTTACCAGGACAGGTTCCACTCAGAACAGGCCTCGCCATGGTCGACCAAAGAGGTTGAGTCCACATGCTTAGCATCATCCAGAGGTTGTCTTTGGGAAATAGACGTATGAGTGCTGCCAGAATTGCTGCAAAGGTTGAAGGGGTGGGGGGTCAGCCTGTCAGTGCTCAGACCATACACTGCACACTGCATCAAATTGGTCTGCATGGCTGTCGTCCCAGATGAGAGCCTCTTCTACAGATGATGCTCAAGAAAGCCCGCAAACAGTTTGCTGAAGACAAGCAGACTAAGGATATGGATTATCGGAACCATGTCCTGAGACCAAGATAAACTTATTTGGTTCAGATGGTGTCAAGCATGTGTGGCAGCAACCGGGTGAGGAGTACAAAGACAAGTGTGTCTTGCTTACAGCCAAGCATGGTGGTGGGAGTGTCATGGTCTGGGGCTGCATGAGTGCTGCCAGGACTGGGGAGCTACAGATCATTGAGGGAACCATGAATGCCATCATGTACTGTGACATACTGAAGCAGAGCATGATCCCCTTCCTTTGGAGACTGGGCCGCAGGGCAGTATTCCAGCATGATAACAACTCCAACACACCTCCAAGATGACCACTGCCTTGCTAAAGAAGCTGAGGGTAAAGGTGATGGACTGGCCAAGCATGTCTCCAGACCTAAATCCTATTGAGCACCTGTGGGGCATCCTAAAACAAAAGGTGGAGGAGTGCAAGGTCTCTAACATCCACGAACTCTGTGATGTCGTCATGGAGGAGTGCTGGAAAATAATGGTGGCCACGCAAAATATTAACACTTTGGGCCCAATTTGAACATTTTCACTTAGGGGTGTACTCACATTTGTGGCCAACGGTTTAGACATTAATGGCTGTATGTTGAGTTATTTTGAGGGGACAGCAAATTGACATGGTTATACAAGCTGTACACACACTATGTTACATAAGTGTAAGTGTAATTTCTTCAGTGTTGTCTCAGGAAAAGATATAATAAAATATTTACAAAAATGTCAGGGGTGTACTCACTTTTGTGAGATACTGTACATATATACAGTATATGCATGTGAGTAAACAGGTAACAATTTGGACCTAAATTACTAATAAATAAGGAAAAACAATACCTAATTAATCGTGTGTTTACTTTAACCACTTCAGCCCCAGAAAGTTTTACCCACTTCCTAACCAGGCCATTTTTTGTGACACTGCGTTAACTGTCAATTGCGTGGTCGTGCGAACCCAAATAAAATTGATGTCCATTTTTTCCCACAAATAGAGCTTTTTTTGGTAGTATTTGATCACCTCTGCAATTTTTATTTTTTGCGCTATAAATAAAAAAAGAGTGACAATTTTGAAAAAAAAAATATATTTTTTACTTCTGCTATAATACATATCCAACAAAATATATAAGAAAAATTATTTATTCATAAATTTAAGCCAATATGTATTCTTCTACTTTTTGGTAAAAAAAAAATCGTACTAAGCGTATATTAAAGGGTTTGGGCAAAAGTTATCACGTCTACAAAATAGGGGATAGATTTATGGCATTTTCATCTATTTTATTTTTTTACTAGTAAGGGCGAGAATTAGCGATTTTTAGTGGGACTGCAACATTGTGGTGGACAAATCTGACCCCAAGTGACACTTTTTGGGGACCAGTGAAACTAATACATGGATCAGTGCTAAAAAAATGCACTGATCCCTGTATAAATGACACTGGCAGGGAAGGGGTTAACACTGGTGGTGATCAAGGGGTTAAGTGTGTCCTAGGGAGGTGCGTTCTAACTGAATGGGGGACAAATACACTGCAGGAAAGCTGAGATCGTGTTTCAGCTTAGTTGAAACACTAGATCTTGCTTTCCCTCAATGACAGATCAGCGGTGTGTCTTGCTTACATCGGCACACCGCTGATCCGTATCTCCACTGATTTGTGGGTTTGCAGCGGCCATGCGTGCCCCCGAAACTGCGTGCACAAAATCATGTACAGGTAGGTGATTTTGCGCAGTATATGTACGGTGGGCAGTTAAAAACAATTCGTGTCAAGGTGAAGTTACAAAAATTATTTTTTTTTTTTAAATATAGGATGTTGAAGTGAGCATAGGTTGACTACACTTCAATTTATGCAGTAAGGTTTTTTTGTGTTAGTATAACATTTTTAATTTCCCCCAAATGTGGGTGAAAATCTGGAGCTTTATGTAGAATTTAGCTAGTTTGGCAAAGTGCTATAAAGGTGAAATTGAAGAGGTTGTAAAGTTATTTTATTTTTATTTCTTTTAACAACAAACATGTTATACTTACCTGCTCTGTGCAAGGTTTTGTACAGAGTGGGCCCAAAACTTCCTCTTCTGGGGTCCCTCACTGGTGCTCTTGGCTCCTCCTCTTCTCTGTGCGCTACCATAAGAAGTTGCTTCCTATGGAGACGCACGTGCGGGTTTGCTCCCAAAGCGGGTTGTGTGCATCTATAGACACACACGGTACAGCTTATCCCCCCCCACTCGCTGCTTACAGGTTTTGATTGACAGCAACAGAAGCCAATGGCTCCCGCTACTAACTGGTAAGTACGGTATTTTGTGGGTGGTTGGGGGGATAAATACAAACACTGGGACATTTTTTACCTTTTTTTTGAAAATTTCTTTTTAATAAGTTTTTCAATAGCATATATACAGCTGGGTGCGTCAACGTGACACTATGCCAGTTACTTTGGCCTCGCAGGGCCTAATATGACTAATTCTAACATATACACTTCTATCCTAACCGATATCCCTTGCCCAACCCCCCCCCCCTGCCCCCGACTTGTCACGGCTCAAGTATATATACTGTCTAAATTGTTGTCAATTGATTCTACGCTTCACATACATTCCATTTGTGGTATCACAATAAATTCATCTTTTGCTTTTATAACCTCATACCTAATATCACTGCTATTTATGTGCACATATTGTATTACACCTTTAAACCTTCTCAACAAGGATTTATCCTTTACCAATTAAGTTTTGTGGAGGTGTCACCTAGCCCACCGTAGTATCAGCTTCCCACCATACCTTCCATATTTTATCGAACTTTTTCTCACATCCCCTCGCTCTGTACGTGGATTTGTAAAATGGTAGCATTCCATTGACTAACTGTTTCCAAAACCTACTCTCTGGAGCATTCTTATTCTTCCATTTAAGTAATATTGCCTTTTTCCCGTAAAACAGGAGGATGGTAAGTAACGTTCTTAGAGCCCTGGTCGGGACCACCTCATCCACCAGTCCCAACAAGCAAACCTTAATTGACGCTGGGATGGGTACTGATATCAGCTCTGAGATACATTGTGTGATTTCCTTCCAATATGCTTGAATGAGTGGGCATGACCAGAATATGTGCTCCGCATTAGATGGAGAGAAAGAGCATCTTCAGCACTTTGCCGAGTCACTACCATATATTTTTGCGAGCCTAGCCGGTGTATAGTAGCTTCTATGTAGAAATTTAAACTGTATCAGTCTATCTCTCACTGAGACTAGATGATTAAACGGTTGTGACCACAAATCATCCCAATCCTCCCCCTGTAATTCCGGAACCTCTTCCTCCCATCTAGTTCTACATTTAAGCACCGCCTTGGGAGTAGTTTTGAAAAATTCTTTATAAGTTATTGAGAGGGTTTTGGGCAGGTCCTCCATGGAAAGCATAGACTCGAATTCCGAAGGCAGGGACTCCACCCTTAACTCCTTGAATTGTGTTTGGTATGCGTGTCTGAGTTGAAGGAATCTAAAAAGGTATGAGTTAGGTAAGTCATGTCTGGCCTTAAGTTGAGGAAAAGTCAAAAGTTCACCAAATGAGGTAATGTCTTTAAGTGTCTTAATACCCTTGGCTGCCCAGATCACAGGGTCCGGCATGTTGTAAAAATGTGGCAGTCGGGAATTCATCCACAGCGGAGAGGACGGTGACATCCCTTGATAACTAGGAGATGATAATTTTACTGCCAGTCCCCAAGACCTAATTGTAGCTATCATTGTCATTGTGAGAGGTAAATCTGTTTTTTTGCCCCTAAACAAGGCCAACCGTAGGCTTTCATATGACCCAAGATGAGCCGCTTCCAAAACTGTGGCCGCATCCCCATCATCTGATAATAACCATCTGCGAGCAAAAACCATTTGCCACTTATTTGCCACTTATGCCAGTCCGGTAAAGCCGATCCTCCCTGTGCGCTCGGCTCTTGAAGCACTTTTAGCCCTATTCGGGGGGGACTTAGGAGCCCATAGAAATGACCCTACCAGGTTATCTAAAGGCTTGAAATATGCTTGAAATATTTGGTATCCAGACCGGAGCATGTCTGAGAAAATATAAGATTACCGGAAGGATTTTCATTTTTAAAAGACATTTTTAAAAGACATATTCTGCCCATCAAAGAAAGTGGTATCTTAGCCCAGGACTGTACTTTTTGCTTAAGGAGAGTTATTAGTGGGAGTAAATTTAGTGTGTAGTAGTCCTGTACTTTCGCCGCAATTTTGACCCCGAGATATTTGAAAGTGTCCACCCATTGTAATTGAAGATCTGGGTCCGCCCCTTCTTTAGCTTTAGCATCTATAGGCAATATGGACGACTTACTCCAATTCACCCTAAGCCCTGAAAAAAGGGCAAATTTATTTAAAATATCTAAAACTGCTCTTAAGGATTTCCCAGGGTCATCAAGAAACAGGAGCATGTCATCAGCATATAAGGCCAAAGTTTCATGAATTGTACCCACTTTAATAACCCCTACACTACCAGAGGACCTAAGAGCTATGGCCATGGGCTCCATTACTAATGCACAAAGAAACGGAGATAATGGACATCCTTGTCTTGTGCCTCTACCCACTTCAAAATATGGAGACACTGTAGATCCTAATCGTATGGCGACCTTTGGATTCTTGTAAAGCATAGAGATCCATTTCCTAAAATGTGAACCGAAACCCATGACCTCCAGCACCTTGAGCATGTATTTCTAGTCAACAGAGTCAAAAGCTTTTTCTATATCTATGGAAACCACTATCCTCGTGTCCGAATCTGTGGGAGGCAACTGCAAATGGGTGAACAGTCTCCTCAAGTTCGTGTCTGTAGATTTACCTGGCATAAATCCCGTCTGGTCAATATTAACTATGGCCGGAATTACCGTGGCCAGTCTTGTCGCTAGTATTTTGGTTAGAATCTTTAAGTCTGTGTTCAAAAGTGCTATTGGTCTATACGACACACATTCCGTCTGGTCTTTCCCTGGCTTCAACAACAGGATCATATATGCCTCCATCATGGAGCTTGGTAAGGAGGAATTCTGATGACAGTACTCCATTAACCAACCAAGCCTACTCGCCAGCTGCTCCACGTTAGCTTTGTAGAAATCTATGGGAAACCCATCCGGCCCAGGAGCCTTATTAGGCGGGAAGACAAATATTGCTGCCTGTATCTCTTTAACTGTTATGTTTGCTTCGAGTAGTTGACGGTCGCCATCTGATAGCTTCCAATAGCTCAAACATATCATCTGTATCATACTCGGTGATCGGTGAGTACAGGGAGGAGAAAAAATCAATAAGCTCCTGCATTATGGCGGACGGGTCCCTGATTAGTGCACCCCGCCCGTTCCTAATAACTGGAATATGAGCAGAGGGTAACTGATCCGCCACCAGCATAGCCAGGAGTCTACCTTTCTTGTCCCCCTCTGCAAACACCATGTGTGCCGCTCTTGTCATTTCAGAACTAGTTATACTTTTCACATGTAAGGACAATCGCCTTCTCGCCTCCAGCAGTGCTTCATAGGAGGTCCCAGATGGAGACCCCGCATGAACCTCCGCGCACTTCCTCTCTTTTTGTTTCAAGGTGTCCAGTTCCTCATTTTCATTAACTTTTACAGTTTTAATAGCTGATATACATTCACCTCTAGTTACTGCTTTAAAAGCATCCCAAACCATTGGTGGTTCGGTAGAGTCAGTGTTAATTGACCAGTATGACTTAATGGATTCCTCTAGGTGGGCTGTCACCTGCTCATTTTGCAACCAACTAGCCGAAAGGCGCCATCCTCCCCCCCTTGCCCCGGCCAGGAGGGACAGAGCAAGAGAAAGAGAATTATGATCAGAAATGCCCCCCGCCAGATATTCAACATTTTCAATATACTGTAATAAATTATTATTACCAAAGGCTAGATCAATTCTCAATGCCGACCTGTGCGTCAATGATAGGTGAGAATAGCTTCTATCTGTTGGATGCTTCCATCTCCACAACTCAATCAAACCCGCTGCGGATGCCCATCCACACAGGTCCGCCGAGCTCACTCTACCCGTATTAGAAGAGTCCAACACCGCATCCAGCACAGCATTGAAATCTCCCATCAGGAGCAGAGGGAGATGCAGAAACTGAGCCAACCGGGTCAGCAGGTCATATAGAAGCTGAACCTGAAATAGAGGGGAAATGTAAACATTCACCAGCAGTATCCTACTGTAGAACACATCCATTACCACCGCTACATACCGACCATTGGGGTCAGTTATAATCTGATGTATATTACACGGAATTGCCCTACTAATCAGCACCGACACTCCTCTGGCAAAAGTGGAATAGGTGGAATGGAATGCCTTTTGTATCCACGGTTTGCGTAAAGACAGCACCTTGCTACCATCCAAGTGTGTCTCCTGCAAGAACACAATGTGTGGTTTTGATTGCTTTAGGTATTGAAACACAGATGCCCTTTTAAACTTGTGATTCAGGCCTCTGACGTTCCAAGACACAATGTGCAATTTATCCGTCCCAGTCATTGTAATGAAAACAATTTCTGTGACCACATATAAAAGAACACTCCCCCCTTCTGCGTACTGCAAACCATATTATAATATACTCTGCATCAATTTTATGAATCTGAGCTGTGACAAGTTCACTATTCCCTCCCCCCCTGCTATTATACCAGTAAACAACCCCAACAAAACACAAAAAAGTCTGGCATGTAGCTTCATCCCAAAAACCAAAAACCAAAAAATCGCAGTGGGCATCTGCCGCATCCGTCGAAAGTCTGGCAGCTCTCTTTTACATTCCAACCTTCACGGAGCTCCGAGTGTCATAAGTTGTGGAGCGTGTGAACACTTAAGAATGTTGGGGACTTGTATATAGAACCCTTGCGCTGAGATCAACAAACTGGAGAATTTTAAGGTAAGTAGAACTAAATAAATGTCCTCCATGTGACACCACTCTAAGGGGAGCAGAACTTATCTTTTACAAGATAAAACCCCAGCATAGTAAAAGATAAGGACAATGGCGGAACATTAAAAATAAAAATGAAAAAATAAAAAAGGAAAAAACAAATATGAAAAAGTAAGGCACCAAGTGAACGGAACAACCAGGGAGGTTATCAGGACTACTGTCATACCACCCAACTTTGCTGGTTCCTGAAGTATGGAAGACACCAGATTCGCAGACCCCACCGATATATGCAGTACTCCTCTGAAATATGATGATGATTCCAAGAGCACGTGACATTACTCTATTTTATGATATTGTAGGGTACACCCTTGTGCCTGAAGATTCGACCAAGAGTCAAGTGGCTCGTTACTGTTTCCAACAGCGGGTTTGGGAGTTAGAAACTTCCATCCTTGCCTTTAATAGTTATGCCCTTGAAGGAGGTTAGACAACAATTGACCATCCGGGCACAATTTTCCATAGTCTCTGCATTTAGGAGAGTTCTTTATCCATCCAGTCACATGCTTCTGCGGGATTATCATAAAATCTCACGTTTCCTTTATATTGTATCCGGAGCCTGCTTGGATATAGCATGCTGTACTGCACCTCTTTTTCACGCAATCTTCTGCGGACATCATTGAAGGATCTGCGCTGTTGTTGCGTCGCTGCAGAAAAATCTGGAAACAGCATTATCTTGGCATTTTAAAGTTTCAACTCTTTGGCCTTTCTGGATTGTGTCAAGATCATGTCCCTGTCCCTGTAATTTAGGAACCTGACCAAGAAGGGTCTAGGGAAGGCTCCTGGTGGTCTTTTACCAGTGGGGACCCTGGTGTACGTGGGGGGTAAATCTTCCAGTGAGAGAAGTTTGGCAAAGAACTTTTCAGCAAAAAGTGCAGGTCTATGCCCCTCTGTTCCCTCTGGCAGGCCGACCACCCTGATATTGTTTCTTCTTTGGCGGTCTTCAGCGTCGTCTGCTCTGCGCTGAAGAGAAATTAACCAGGCCATGGAGTTCAGCAAGCTGGGTGCTCTGGGTATGGGAGGTATCTTCAACCCCTGACACTCTGTCCTCCACTGTGGTGAGCCGTCCTCTGATTTTATCTAGATCGTGCCTGATCAGTGTGCATTCAGATGACAAATGGTCAATTCTCCCCATTAACTCTGACTTACTGGCACTAATAGCCTCCAGTATAGGCCTGGTGATCGCATCCGCATCCACCACTAATGTCTGTTCCTCAGCCGTGTCTGTGTCAGCCAGCAGCTCCTCTGTATCCTCTGCCTGCGCCATCCTGAATGTGGCTTGTATGGCGCGCTGTTCAGACTTCCGGGAAGACAAGATGGAGGGGGCGGAGCCTCTGTTCGTCCCCTTAGTGGAGCGGGTCTGGCGCTGATCATTGTGCCCCTTCTGGAGCATTTTAGAGGCCGTGGAGGGCATCGCTGTGATCCTCTCACCTTCCCCCAGGTTCCGGAGCTGTTGTGGATCGGAGTATGGTGCTCCAACACAACGGATCTTGCTCAGGATAGACGGAGCTCTGTAAAGGTGCTAGCTGCCTCGCTCACATCCGGCCACGCCCTCCGGACATTTTTTACCTTAATGCAGAGAAAGCATTAAGGTTAAAAATATTTAGCCTTCACAACCACTTTAAGGAGATTTATGGTGTTTTTAAAGAGGAATTAAACTCAAATTTAGGTAGAGGGCAAAGAAATAGTCACCAGTATCGTCTCTCACTGCAGCTAGTCTTTCCCCAGTCTTGACTTACCATGTCCAGTTCTTCACTGAGTCTATGTGTGGAGGTGGTGATCTGGGTAGAGGCAGGGCTTTTCTTCCTCGTGTCAGAGCCTCCGTGAGCAGTATAGTAGTGATGCCACCAAATCCCACTCCATATTTCCTGAGACCAATAGTCAGTTAGTTAGTACTGCCTAAATCTGACACTGTGCATGCACCATCACATACCAAGAAGTGAACTGCTATGTTTCTGCCATTGAGAGGAAGCTACAAGTGCTCCCTCAAGGCCAAATATTTTTAGAAGCCTCTTGGTAGGGGAGACTCCTGTAGTATAAAACCTTGTGTAGACTCAGACGGTTTGGCACACCAACCTCCTAGGCTCTAAGCCCAGGAGAAAAGTGAAGCATATGCCAGGAAGTGTACCAAATATTTACCAACTTCCAGCTTATTTCATAAGGTCTAGACTCATGTCAATTGGCTGAGTTGGTAAATATTCATACCACAATTTGTTAACTCTTCCAGCACAGACTGTTGGAACAGAATCAACAGCATCTTCCAGAAGCCGTAACAATCTATGATTAGGTATACTTGTCAATGAACGAACGTTTAGGTTGGCTACGGCTTAACTGCTCCCTGCAGATCACACAAAACATAAAAGTAATTTACTGTAAAGTCATCATATCCTTACAAATAGAAAAAAAGAAAATACACAGCCTCTACTCCATGGGGGGCTTGTCATTTCAGAGATAATAGTCTTAAAGTAAATTGCAGTTCAGACAGCCATTTGACTTCCTCTCATGTCCCGGGATGTTATATCTGCTATGTATGGTTCATGTTTCACTTATATAAAAGTACATTATTGAAGCATGTTTGCTTGATATTTTATACATCTAAAAAATGGATTTAAATCATCTTGACAGTTTAGGAGGATTTACTAAAGCTATGTCAGATCTACAAACCTTGATTCTTTGACATGAGTACAGGCTGGTTGGCATTGCAAGCATCAGTAAATCACCTTTTCCTTGTTTAATATTAATAAGTGTTACATAGTGAAAATAACTTGTAAGTTTGTATGTTATGTTTTTTAAAAAAATAAATACATTTGAGAGCACTTAAGGTTCTAAAGTCAAAAGGTTTTTTACTTATATGCATTTACTGCAAATACCCCATTATCTTTCCACAAGCTTCTGCTGCTGTCAATAGAATTCCTGTGAGAAGGCATGGTTTACCAGTGCTGTGTGTGTCTATGGATGCACACAGCTCAGCTCTGAAATGCACGTGCATGGGTGCCTTCTTAGCACCCGACTTGCTAAGGAGGCCCCTGAAGGAGGAAGAAGGGGCCAGTGCCAGTGGGTGGACTGCCAGAAGAGGAGGTAAGCGACCTTTCTGTTCAATATTATTAATACAGTGCTTTTTAATTAAAAAAAAAAAAGCAGCCTTTAGTATCACTTTAATTTTAGTGTCAATGTCTGTGTGTCAATGTCTAACCACATTGGGAACTTACGCTATATACATTCACGGTATTTCCCAGATGCTCTCTACACACCATCACAAAGGTTCATAGGCTGATATTTACATTTTGTCTGGAAAAGTACAGGGCCAGATATGACATATGAAGCAGAAAGGCACTGGCGGGTGGCGAAGGAGTTTATTCCTTTTTGAATAGGCATAATGATTTATTCACCAGATATGGTTTGGGGCAGTGGGTAAGCTATATTGTCTGGCATGAAACCAAAGTTGAAATGGGGGAGTAGAACAAAGATCTATGAAATAAGACCTCCCCTCCCAGGTTCTCGAGCATTGTAAACAAACAGCATCTGGCTGACCCCACCAATATCCACTATTTGGTTTCTTTACTTAAAACCCAACTCCTTTTAATAACAATTCAGAACCAGCGCTCTATTACCAGCAGGGAGCTTGAGCTTTCCTGATTCCTTATGGACAGCAAGGGTACCACTCCACAGCTTTTGGAAGGGGCAAGCTTTTCATCTCAGGCCATAACTGATTTAGAAGTAAAACAAACAGTGAGACATCAAACAAGTTTTGTTTTCCACAGCTCTCAACTGTCCCTCATTTGGGGGCTGTCCCTCTTTTGAGACCAAATCCCTCTGTTCCTTGTGCAATCTCAGTTGACTCTCTTTTTGGACTGATGTGTACATCTCTATATTTTATTACCAAAAGTGTTTTGCTGTACTAAATATGTTATGCAACTAATATATTACCATAGTTGTTAATTTGAAATGTAAATATAAAGGAAAACTAGAGGTCAAAAAAAGCTCTTGTGGGGTTTAGCCAATCATTTTCTGTATACAGGGTCTCCTCACTTAATGACCAGGTTCCGTTTCAGCGACCAGGTTGTTAAACAATTTGGTCGCTAAGGAGGAGCCACAAGTAATCAATATTTTAAGCATTCTTAACAACTGTACTGTATTGTATACTGAAAAAAAGGTCTAAATGCAAAACTACAACTCAATAACATTTTTAATTTAATTTGCTTAAGTACAGAACACAAAACTATAAACAACAAAAATCCTGTTCTGTACTGTACAATACAATGATGTACAGTGCCCAAAGAGCTGGTAGTAAGTCTAAGTGGTTGTTAAATGAATAAGTCCTTAAACGAGGAGAGTCTGTACTAGATCTTTGTAGTTTGTGTAACCGAGGCCATGGCAGGGACCATAGGCGTGCGCACGGGGTGTGCCGGATGTGCCTGGGCACACCCTAATGCCCCTGCTAACTTGTAGTGGTGCCAGTGGGACTATCTTTCAGTTGGATGCCAAATTCCTGGAAGAACTGCAGCCACTGGCTGCGGAGTAAGCAGTCAGGCAGCCGCATTTTCCGATACTGTCTCTGTTGTTCCGGCTACAGCATCCCTGACAGCTGAATATCACTCCACCGCCCGCTATCAGAAATGCAGTAGCTGAGACTTTAGAGGCAGCATGGGATAACTCCTGACTGCTTACTACAAAGCTGGTGGCTGCAATCTTCCCAGGAGCTAGCGATTACCAGAACCCACCTCATCCTATACTTTGTGTTGCTCCAAAAAGCTTGAAAAGGGAAGACTGTCTCTCTCCTTGGGTCCTCGTTTCTCTGGCTGAGTCGGGGCTTTCACAGCTCAAGTACAGGTGGGCAGAGCAGGAAGAGATCAGTACAGCTCCTATCATGCTTCCTGCCCAGCACACAGCACAGCTCTTCCTGGGGCAGACTGAAGATCTCAGAGGATGGATGGCAGCCTGCATCTTCTCCACATGTGAGTCCTGACCTTCTCTGCCTTCTATACAATGATGTGCTGTAACCCTGCCCTGCACCTTGCAGGGACCATTTACTGAAAGAGAAAATAACTTTCTTAAATAGGATAAGAATTACTGGGACTTCTGTTACATAGATGTATTCAACATTCACATTATACTGTATCTTATTAAAATCATTCTTTTTTAATAAGATATAGTATATAAATGTGCAGAACACATCTATGTAACATCTCAGAAGTCCCAGTAATTCCTAACCTATCAAAAAATGTTAGCTTAAACTGCAAGGAATGTGATTTTATAATACAGCCCCAACTTCAGGAAAATGAAAGTCTATCTATGCAGTGTGGGGGGGACAGTGGCGTCACTAGGGGTGGTGTCACCATGTGCGGTAAAACTGGGTGTCACCCCCCTGCCTAACCGACTACAGTGCTCTGTCCTGCCACTGCGGAGTGACAGCAGGACAGGCAGTAGGGTACTGAGCAGGCTAGCGCATTGTGTGCCCCCCACAGCCTCCCCCCCCCTCAGCCTGCCACAGTGCTACTTGATAGTGTCACCCAGGGCATTTTTCCTCAGAGAAAAGGTGCAGGAACTCAACCACACCCCACACATTTCCCCCGAGTAGGGTGTAGAGTTTAGGTGGGTGCAGAGTTTAGGTGGGTGCAGGGTGCAGAGTTTAGGTGGGTGCAGAGTGCAGAGTTTAGGTGGGTGCTGGGTGCAGAGTTTAGGAGGGTGCTGGGTGCAGAGTTTAGGAGGGTGCTGGGTGCAGAGTTTAGGTGGGTGCTAAGTACAGGGTGCAGAGTTCCATTCCCAAATCGCCATCCTTGTCAGGACTGTCTTACCCCTCCCAGCAGAGATACCCATCCCCCTTCCTGTTTAATTAGCACACTAATTTCTCCCCAAATCTCCCCTCTGGACACAGACCTCAGATACAGCACGGCTCAGTGCAGTGGATTAGGTGCCCCTCCTCCCAGGCTCCTCCACCTGGCCTGTCATAAGACACGTCAGAGCAGAGGAGGAGCCGCCTAGCAAAAGCTTCCCCCGGCGCAGTGTGACAGGCAGTGGCAAAACATTTTGCCAATGCTGAGAATCGGTACGTGGCCAGCATCAGTAGTACCCAGCTGCTCCCGGGAGTTCAGTGCAGCGGCAGGAGTGCTGTCACTTCCTAATACAGAAGCCTGGCTTCTGTGGTTAGAAGTGACAGTGTTGAGCAGAAAGAACCCGGGCCAGCATCGGAGATGGCGGAACTCTCTTCCCCCATGTGCCAGCTGAAAACAGCCCTGGTGTCACCCCTCTGGCAGGTGTCACCCGGGTGCGGGCCGCACTCCCCCACCCCCCCATAGGGACGCCACTGGAGGGGATATCCTCTTTCACTTACCTGATTCCAAGCTCTCTTTCTTCACTCAAAGCCTTGACATTATCTCAGACCATAGAGGGACATTAACCCTGTATGGAATGATGGTGAGGCTGGAGTGTGATCAGCCGGTAATTTACATAGTGGCTGAAGGAGACAAGTAGTCCAGCAGTGGAGGATGCCTGCTGGAGAAAGCAAAGCTGGTTACACACAGATTGAGATTTGTCAAATTCAGCAGGGACTGGCTAAATTTCAATGTATCCCTGTAAGACAGAAGCCAATCATTAGATCAGCTTCTCTTAGGCTACTTTCACACTGGGGCTTCCCGTGCGTTAGCGCTAAAGCGCCGCCCATTCTAGCGGTGCTTTTTGGCCGCTAGTGGGGTGCTTTTAACCCCCTCTAGCGGCAGAAGAATGGGTTAAAAACGCCCATGTTGCAGCGCTTCCAATATGCTTTTTAGGCGCTTTGGAAGAATGCATTTCAATGGGCAGGGGCGGTTTAGGATCGCTAAATACAGCGCTCTCAAACTGCCCCAAAGATGCTGCTTGCAGGACTTTTCCTAACGTCCCACAAGCTCACCGCCCCAGTGTGAAAAGTCACACATCACTCCTGTGCATGCAGAGAGCATTTGAGAGGTGGTGAGGAGACGTTGTATCGGAGCTCCATGCTGCACGCAGTTGTGGGCTGCTTGCAGAGTGCCGCCTTTCACTTGAATGGGTCACAGTCAGTGGGTGCTATACCTGTTGAAAGCAACAGGGGGTATAATTGCAGCTGCAGCATGTGAACATGCCCAGCTGCTGCCTCTACAGCTAAAAGATGGTAGTGGTTGTAAACCCACAAAAATACTAACCTTAGATCGAAGCCCCCGCAGTGGTCCCAGTACACAGCTCTGGCTGGCGACATCGCTCCGGGAGTTACTTCGGGTATCGCAGGCTCGTGTGCTCTGATTGGACGGAGCCGCGATGACATCACTCCCGTGCATGCGTGCGGTAACGGCACACTAGCTGAAGCAACGGCACGAATGTGCCATTGCTTCAGTGCGCATGTGCCAATGATGTCGGCACATGCTGATACAGGGGTTACCGCCTAAACCATGCAGGTTTAGGATATATGCGGGGTAGCTGCAGGTAAGCCTTATTATAGGCTTACTGTAGTAAAAAGTGGATTGTGAAGGTTTACAACCACTTTAAGGGGCTGTAAAAGCACAGCTTAACAGCAGGGTTTTACTGCACCTCAAACACTAGTGTGAACAATTAAATGTTTTAATACATTTTAAAAAATAGTTTCTTTTTTTTTACATTGATAAGTGTTTATTTAATTAAACATGTTTAATACATTTTAAAATGTTTGTTTACATGTATTTCTAAAGCGCGCATGTGTGTATGTGTATGTCTGATGTTTATAATATTGAATACTGAATACTGAGGATGGCACTTAGATATATACAGCGCCTTGCAAAAGTATTCACCCCCCCTTGGCATTTTTTGTGTTTTGTTGCCTCACAACCTGGAATTAACATGGATTGTTTGAGAATTTGCATCATTTAATTTACAGAACATGCCCACAACTTTAAAGATGTTTTTTTTTTTTTTTTTATTGTGAAGCAAACAACAAATAGGACAAAATAACAGAAAAAGTCAATATGCATAACTATTCACTCCCCTAAAGTCATGACTAGGGTAGGTAAGACCTCACCTGCTACTATATCACCTCTGCAATACCAACCTGCCCCCTCCCCTTTTCCCCCATTAATTAAATTTATGATCACACAAGACAGATGTGGAGTTAAACTGGCCGAACATGGCCTATTTATTAAACATATACTTTCTATAAACATAACCTAAACATAACTGACTTATCCAGCTATCAAGATTGGAGGTCCCTGACGGTGCCATCTTGCCAAAATTATTTTGTGTCTGAGGCACCAGATAGCTGGGCTGCGACCCCAGCCGCAAATGTCGGCTTAGAGCATAAACCAGCGGACCTCAGACACCCACCGGTCTTAACACTGATATGCGTCGTACCGTACCCACTTGAGGATTCCATACCTCAGATGTATTCTCACCGTTTTCCAATAACCCTGAATAGACCTCCGTCAAGGACCCCAACCGCCAAACAGAGTAATAAAACAATACCACATTCAATAATAATACTAAGAAGGGTGGGTGGGTGGGAGGGATGCTCTTCTGATGGTTATCCCACAGCAAGTGTCCCGAGACCTTCCCTTCCAGGCAACTGGCTACTGGCCCCACCCTGCCACACCCTACTCTAAGCCAATAAGGTAACTGTCTATCTTAATATATTACTTAAAAATGTTAACCCCTTAATGACCGGTTCTCCTTCTTACCCTGTCATGTATGCACTACGCCTATTCCATTCCTCCTCTGCTCCGTGCATGTCTATACTTTGTAGAGCCACCTTTTGCAGCTATCACAGCTCCAAGTCACTTTGGATAAGTCTCTATGAGCTTGCCATATCTTACCACTGGGATTTTTGCCCATTCCTCCTTGCAAAACTGCTCCAGTTCCTTCAAGTTGGATGGTTTGAGCTTGTGAACAGCAACCTTTAAGTCTGACCACAGATTTTCTATTGATTTGAGGTCTGGGCTTTGACTAGGTAATTCCAACACATTTACTTGTTTCCCGTTAAACCACTCATGTGTTGCTTTAGCAGTGTGTTTGGGGTCATTGTCCTGCTGGAAGGTGAACCTCCGTCCTATCCTCAAATCACACACAGAGTGGTACAGGATTTGCGCAAGAATATTCCTGTATTTAGCACCATCCATCTTTCCCTCAACCATGACCAGTTTCCCAGTCCCGACTGCTGAAAACATCCCCACAGCATGTTGCTGCCACCACCATGTTTCACTGTGGGGATTGCGTTCTTTGGGTGATGTGATGTGTTGGGTTTGCGCTAGACATAGCGTTTTCTTTGATGGCCAAAAAGTTCAATCTTAGTCTCATCAGACCAGAGCACCTTCCTCCATACATTTTGTCTCCCACATGCCTTTTCACAAACTCAAAACGTGCCATTTTGTTTTTTGCTGAAAGTAATGGCTTTCTTCTGGCCATTCTGCTATAAAGCCCAACTCTATGGAGCATATGGCTTATTGTCGTCCAATGTACAGATACTCCAATCTCTGCTGTGGAACTCTGCAGCTTATCTGGGGTTACCTTAGGTCTCTGTGCTGCCTCTCTGATTAATGCCCTCCTTGCCCGGTCCATGAGTTTTGGTGTGCCGCCGTCTCTTGGCAGGTTTGCTGTTGTGCCATGTTCTTTCCGTTTGGTTATGATAGATTTGATGGTGATTTTTTTTATAACCTAACCCTGACTTGTACTTCTCAACAACATTGTCCCTTACTTGTTTGGAGAGTTCCTTGGTCTTCATGGCAGTGTTTGGTTAGTGGTGCCTCTTGCTTAGGTTTTGCAGCCTCTGGGGCCTTTCAAAAAGGTGTGTATATGTAATGACAGATCATGTGACACTCAGGTTGCACACAGGTGGACGTCATTTCACTAATTATGTGACTTATAAAGGTAATTGGTTGCACCAGAGCTTTTTATGGGCTTCATTACAAAGGAAGTGAATACATACGCACATGCCAATAATCAGTTTTTTATTTCTGAAAAATAGTTTTATGTATATATTTTTCTAATTTTACTTCACCAACTTAGGCTATTGTGTTCTGATCCATCACATATAATTCAGATTAAAAAAACATTGAACTAAAAGCTGTAATGTAACAAAATAGGTAAAAAGCCAAGGGGGTGAATACTTTTGCAAGACACTGTATATATATAATATATATATACACATACATGTGTGTTTGAGCTTTGGGGTGCACACCCTAATGTAATAGTCTGCGCACACCTATGGCAGGGACGTGTCCTTTGCCTACATACTGTGTGCTAAAAGGTGTCCCTTTTTACCGTTTCAGAAAGTTGGGAGGTATGGTTTTGCTATACTTGGAATGTATTCAGCTGATTTAAATAGAAGGGTCAACAACAAAAAATGAGTTTATAAATACAGTAGATCATCAGGTCTTCTGAATCACAAGCTATTCCTGGATATCTGATATCCAATAGGTTGCTTCATGGTATTTACTATCTTATCTTATCTTATCTTAAGGAAACACTTAAAGTGGTTCTAAAGGCGAAATTATTATTATTTGTTTTACCTTAACGCATTTTCTGCATTAAGGTACAACAAACCTTTCAAAAGCAGCTCTCCCCAGCCCCCTTAAACAGTTACCTGAGTCCATTCTCGATCCAGCACTGTGCTCGTCTTTTGCAACTCGTCTCTCCTTTTCCAGGTATCACTAGAGGCTCTGACAGCAGCAGTAGACATTGACTCTTATTACTGTCAGTCAAAACCTGTGAGGAGAAAGAGGGCGGGGCCAAGCTGCGCTGTGTGTGTCTATGGACACACACAGCCCAGCTGTGGAGCACACCCGCATGAGTGTCTGCAAGCCGCATGCTATAGGGGCACTTGCAGAAGGGAGGAGCAGAGAGCACCGGCAGGGGACCCCAGAAAAGGAGGTAAGGGGCTTTCACAGAGCAGGTAAGTATAAACTTGTTTTTTATGGTAGGGACAATGCAGCATTCCACAGCACACCTGTTTCATTTATGCACGTTTCGGTGTGCTTGAATAAAATTGCATTGCACTGTACTATTTAGGTGCATTGGACTGCCATTGCAAATTAGTGGCTTCACAACCCACTGCACTGTGTGTGACCCGTTGCGTTTCATTGCATTACCACATGGTAGAGCACACATTTTACTGCAGATTACCAAAATGCACTGATGTTATTGAACTGTAAGAAATGTGTTCCGTAAGGACATAAATGAGTACAATAGTTTTTGTTATTGGTTTTAGTAGATAGCATTTGCTTATTACTGTGACTTGCTGAAGATCAAACTATAGTTTAGGAGCCATTGATGCAGAAATCCAAGTAATTCCAAACTTCTTACAATTGTATGTTTATTTCTTATGGCATAAAATATATTCCATGTTTGCATTTCTATTCATTTTATCCTATTCTAAATAAAGTGTTTTGTAAAGCAGAGATGACATATTTGTCAGAATAATGATTTATTGCTGTATGTTTAAGTGCATCAGCATTTCAGGTATTCTATGTGAGCAGCTTCAATAGTTTACAGTGATAAATAAAACAACAGCTTGACTCCTGTCTTACTTTAAAGTTTTTTTTTTTTTTCAATTTTAATAATCTACTCTTAATTGCTGCTATAAATTGCAAATATAAAAAAGCTGCATGCATATCAATTTGTTTTTGTTTCATAGACCATTGACCAGTGGAGGAAGCTGAAAAGTCTTGAGAAAATATATCATTGCATGAGGACAGCTGTGAGTAATGGAAGTTATGGGGAAGTTAGTGAGATGGAACATTTCTTCAGGGTGAAAATATGTAGGGTAAAAATATGTAGCTTTGTTGTAAGGCTATGCATAGACACTAGAACAGGCATTTTCAATTAGGGTTGCTCCAGGGCAGTGGTGGCCGCTCATTAAGGGTGCAGGGGCACCGCCCCTCTAATCCATGCGCCCGGCTCCTAATCTACATGCAGACGGTGAGCAAGCAAGCCGGCGCCCAGGGGCGGGTGGGGGTGTGGGTATGGTGCGGTGGGCTGGAGTGACAGGGGGAGGGTTAGCATGGGGTGGCGGGCTGGAACAACGGGGGGATATCTGTGGTCAGGCCTGTCTGCCGACCCCCCCCCCCCAGACCGATGCAGCACCAGCTGCCACTGCTCCAGGGGCTGCAAGTAGTTCCATGAGCTTTGTTTGACTGACCTTCAATTTGATAGTACTTGCATAGTTTAAGGGTCTATGGCACTTGGCATGACACCAATGATGTTTGTAGCTGTCTGTAAGGGTAGCATTTGACCACAACTGTAGGGGGCATTTAAAATAAGCTTTTCTCCATTGACTGCCGATTAAGTGGTTTTAGCAGAGGTTCCCAGAGGCTTGAAAATGATTTCAAGGGTTTCCCTGGTATAAAAAGATCAAAAAAGGCTGCATTCGATAGCAGTCAGATTAAGCTTCTATATAAAGCCAAATTTGAAACTTTATGGGCCTGTTCACACCAGAATGCGATACAGGAAAGGCTTGTTTCTGTGTGCATTTCCACCACACAGGAACAAACTTCCTAGTCCTGAGACACGCTTGGGTGCCATTAATTGTAAATACCACCCCAAATGCATCTAGCAAACATGACATGTTTACATCCACCAAACCAAACGGTACCACAGTACCATGCAGTTAGGTGTTCCAGTGCATTTGGTAACCCATTGAAATTAATCAGCTGTCAAAATTGTGAACATGTGGGAATGAGTAAAAATGCATGTGTTCCATTTTGAACTGACCCTTTATGTTATTTTGGATAGAGTAGGAAAGGATTTTATTGTCAGGACAGAAAGTGATGCAAAATATCTTCAATGGAAACATGACATACAAAAACAAGATATAATATTTTTAGCAGAGGAGAGAAGGTTGCCAAGTCTACATGCCCTGGTAACAACTGTTTTGACAATAATTCTGCAGCTGTCACACAGACAAAAAGTCTACTCATTTGGCCCAAATAGGTGGACTTTTCGCCTCTGTGACCCCTGCAGGGACAGAAAATCTACCCAGGAAAAAATGTAATACTTCCTTAATATCTTCCCATGGCTGAATCTAGTGGGGTGCTGGGGTGGCTTCTCCCCCCTAGATTTTAGTTACGCCCCCCCAAAGCTGGACTTCGCAGCAGGTGAAATCCATCTTCTCCTCCTTTCCCTTGCGTTGGCTTTCAGTTGCTGCAGAGAGCATTGCCCCCTCAACTGCTTTGATCACGATCCCTGTGCACCACCCTTTAGATCTGTTGTGGAAATTTTATGAAGATGTATTTAATATGTATTGTCATAGTGTCTCCCAGTGTTAGTTCTCCTGCAACCCACTCTAAAGAGCTGACTGGGGAAGACTGGCACTGGTTGAGATCCGTTTGGTAGTGAAAAGCTCCTTGGGGATGTAGAGAATTGTTTGCAGAGTGGGGATATGTCCGCCAGCGAAGGGCCCCTGTGCGATGCACAGAATGATCATCTGGGGGGGATGTGTTCGCTCTGAAGACACATTATCGGTTTAGCGGATGTGCGCTCGTGTCACCCTGTATGCCTGATGAACATATTTGGGGTGCAGTGGCGTACACCTGCAGATAATCTCCCATTCACACTGGAAGTATTCACAAAAAATTTTAAAAATGGGAGCTTTTGAGTTGTCATGATCAGGGACGGAGTTCATGTCTGTTAGCCATGCGGCTTCCTTTGTTTAGTTGAAGAGCATGGCTTCCAGGTATAACATACACACTGTCCCTGCCCAGACACGCCCATAAGACTCCTCTAGTCATTGTTCATTGGTTGTTGTATAAACTCATCCTGTTGGAAGGATTTCCTTTGTTGACATTCATATCCTGTGAGGTCATATTCTGTGAGGTCATTTCCCATAGAGGAAGCGATTGGCTGTTGGGGCCAGCACTTCCTGTTGGTCATTGCTTTTGTTGTCTTTGAAAAAAAGAGCCAGTGCGATGCTTGGTGGGGCAGTCGTGCTGAGATGAGGACGTAAGATGGTGATTATGTCGGTTTACTGGGGAAATGTGGGAGACATGGGTTATTTAAAGATGTAGTATACTGAAAAGCTGAAAGGGCGCGTATTAGCGCAGGTGAGATTGATTTCGTATAGCGTATAGCGAAATCTCCATGTCAGATCTAGCAGGAAATTTGTAAGTTAGGTTGTGTTAGCTAATAATGATTTTAGTGTATTTTTAGCAAAAATATAGTTTTGATTTTTTGGAAGAAGGCGCTGTCAGGTAGTTGACCTGTTCTCAACCTTGCTGTCCCCTATCCTCTGCTCATCTGACCCCTGTACACTGCCCTGTTGACCCCTGTCCTCCACCTCCACCCTGCTAACCCCTGTGCACTGCCCTGCTGAAACCCTGTACACCACCCTACCTATTACTGTACACTCTCCTGCTGACCTCCCATCCTTTGCCCTGTTGACGCCCCTGTACACTGCACTGCTGACCCCTTGTACACTGCCCTGCTGACACCCTGTACAAAGCCCTTCTGCCCTCTGTCCTCTGCCCTTCTGCTACCCCTGTACACTGCCCTATAAACTAATAGCCGTACAAACTGCTAACCTTATCCTCTGTTTTACTGACCCCCTATACACTGCCCTTCTGCCCCTGTCCTCTGCCCTGCTGCCACCGTGTACACTGTCCTGCTGCCACCGTGTACACTCACTGCCCTATGTTGTGTGCGGAGTTCTTCCTAAGATATTGTCCCTTGTTCAACACACTTGAACAGGTCTATGTGTTGTATTAGGAGGGATATGCAGAGCCATGTCCACTCCACAAGTCCTCATACCTCTGTTACCTCACTCCCAGTAATAGAATGGAGTCCTGCTGAGCACATAGCGTGGACCTCATGAATGATCTATTTAACCCTTCTCGTTGCGTACCGGAAAACCTGTTACCTATTCAGCACTCTAAGGACCGGTTGCTGTTCTTCCTTTAAGTTATTCATAGCAACTTCTTTGCAAGCTAACACGTTGTTATAGTCAGGGATTTCCCAATAGGTACTGTAGGCATGTGCCTACAGGTGCCCTTCCTAGAGGGTTACCCGTCTGTATGAGTTTTTTCTTTTTTTTTTTAGATCTCAGGCTGCGATCACCCATGTGCCCTCCCCTTGGGGGGGGGGGGTCATGATAATCATGTTGTATATCTAGCTATATATATTAATAAAGGCAGTTATAATGTGCTTGCATTTATATGGGCATACATTTGTGTTGTGTCCATGGGCTACTAACTGCTGTAGTCTTGCTTCCTGCTGTAGTCTTGCTTCGGTATTAAACACAGGAACAGCGACATGCAACGCGACCACCCACCAATACTGTAAATAGCCCCTCATTCCTTAATGATAACATGGCGATGGTCTGAGAGCCCTCTCATCACCTTCATGCAGCAGCGTTATGGTGTACGCTCTGTTGCAAACGCTCTGAGCAGCACAGCCAATCGCCATACAAGATGAACAGTGATGTGGTGTAGCCCTCCCTGGAAATCCCACACTTGGAGCTGAAGGAGGCGAAAAAGTTGTAGACAAAGTGAGAAGAATAGAGAAAAAAAAAAAAGAGAGGCCTGGTTGTAAATAGATTTCTTTATATCATGGGGAAAGCACGTATTAGCCTCTGTTCTCCATACCCACTCCAGTAAGCATGTGACAAGAAATTAACCAATATCACTATAATCACTACAGACTCCTGTGATGATTAGGGTGCCAAGAGTGTCCTGGCCCCCTCCCAGAAAAAGTAGTAAAACCATTTAAGAACTGTTTCGCAATTTATTTGTATCTTTCTGAGACTCAACAGCTTATAAACAGTACCGGGACTCATACCAATCATTGCCAGCTATGTAATAAATAGGGATAAGCCAAACACCCCCCCGCCCCGGTTCGGTTCGCAACAGAACATGCGAACAGGCAAAAAATTTGTTTGAACATGCGAACACCGTTAAAGTCTATGGGACACGAATGTGAAAAATCAAAAGCGCTAATTTTAAAGACTTATATGCAAGTTATTGCCATAAAAAGTGTTTGGGGACCCGAGTCCTGCCCCAGGGGACATGTATCAATGCAAAAAAAAGTTTTAAAAACTGCAATTTTTTCGGGAGCAGTGATTTTAATAATGCTTAAAGCGAAACAATAAAGATTAAATATTCCTTTAAATATCGTGCCTGGGGGTGTCTATAGTATGCCTGTAAAGTGACGCAGTTTCCCTGTGATTAGAACAATACCACAGCAAAATGAAATTTCTGAAGGAAAAAATGTAATTTAAAACTGCTCGCAGCTGTAATTGTCAGGTCCCAGCAATATAGATGAAAATCATTGAAAAAAACAGCAGTCCATTACCAGGCCCTTTGGGTCTGGTATGGATATTAAGGGGAACCCCGCACCCAAATTAAAAAAAAAATGTCATGGGGGGGCCCCCAGGCACTATATACTCTGAACAGCAGTATATATACTATGCGGCCTGCTCTATATACTCTGCAGAAAATTGGGCCTTAGGTGTTGGTGGTACCAGAACACTGTAAGCCCTCACAGTTACTCTTGTTGGGTGCTGGAACGGTCCCTGCTGTTAAATATTATTTCAGAGGCTGCTTGCCCTCTTTTAGTGGCCTGTGAGCGTCTGTCTCTACATGATGGGTATTTTTTTTTGGTGAGCACAGGAAATATAGTGAAATGCTATATCAAGAATTGTAATTGCTTGCCCTTATTAAACAGGGGCAGAAAAATTGGGTCTTTGCTGGTGGTGGTGGTGGTACCAGAACACTGTAAAGCCCTCACAGTTAATCTTGTTGGGTGCAGGAAAGGGCCCTGCTGTGAAATATTATATCAAGAATTGTAATTACATGCCCCTGTTAAACAGTGGCAGAAAAATTGGGCCTTTGGTGGTGGTGGTGCCACAATACTGTAAGCCCTCACAGTTACGCTTGTTGGGCTCAGGAATGGGCCCTGCATTGAAATATTATATAAAAAATTGTAATTACATGCCCATGTTAAACATGGGCAGAAAAATTGGGCCTTGGGTGGTGGTGCCCTAAACCAAAAATATTGTTGGAAGCTAACATCACCAAGATTGAGGAGGAATAGGATAGTCAGCATAGGCAGTCTTCAAGGGATCCCACATCCATAGAAAATGCAAAACAGTTAAATTAGCATCAGGTGCTTGATAGCTGCTGATCCAAGACTGATTCATTTTTATGAATGTGAGTCTATCAACAGAGTCTGTGGACAGGCGCACTCTATAATCCGTTACAAACCCTCCAGCAGCACTGAATGTGCGTTCAGAAAGAACCCTGGATGCAGGACAGGCCAGTAGCTCAATTGCATATTGAGCAAGTTCTGGCCAGTGGTCCATCCTCAAGACCTAGTAACCCAGTGGATGCTCTGTTGGAAAGGTCTCCATGTCTGCTCTTGCCCCTATATATTCCTGCACCATGTAATGCAATTGCTGGCAATGGTTGCTTGAATCGATCAGACCTTGGCGCTGAGGACTGAAAAATTGTTTAAAGGCATTGGTCAGCCGGCCACCTTCTCCACCGCTCTTAATCTGACTGAATGAAGCCTCATCAAAACATTGTCCAGCACCAGGAAATTGTAACTTCCCAGGGTCTGGAAATGCATTGCACAAACCTTTCTTCTAAGCCTCCTGAAGATTTTTCATCCTCTGCTCCCTCTGCGAAGGCAGGATGAGTTCTGCAACCTTACCCTTGTAACATGGATCAAGAAGGGTTGCCAGCCAGTAATTATCCCTCTCCTTGATACCACGAATCCTAGGGTCCTTTTGCAGGCTTTGTAGAATCAGGGAGGCCATGCAGCGTAAGTTTGCAGAGGCATTCAATTCTGAGTCCTCTGGGTCACTAAGGATCACATGATCCCTTAAGAACCTCCTCCCAGCCACATATAACTCCTTGGGTTTCTGGGGACTGAAAACCATCCCTTGAAGACTGCTGCTGAGTGTTATCCTCCACATCCATGCTGACACAATCCTCCTCCTCTTCTTCCTGTGTGTTTGGTGTACCCGCAGGAATACTATTTGGATAAAGGGGGCCTTGAGAGGTAAGGAAGTCCTCCTCTTCCTCCTGCAGTTCTGCCTCAAGTGCCCTGTCCATTATTCCATGAAGCGTGTGCTCCAACAGGATGACTAGAGGGACAGTGTCACTGATACATGCATTGCGCTGCCCACCATCCTTGTGGCCTCCTCAAATGGTGACAGGACAGTGCATGCATCCTTGATCAGTAGCCACTGGCATGGTGAAAAGAAGCCAAGCTCCCCTGACCCTGTCCTGGTGCATACAACTATTCCTTGCTGAAGCTGGCGTAGCGTTGACCACCTCTGAGCCTGACCCTGCAGAGCTGACAGAATCTTTGCCCCAGTGTGGCTCCTGTCCCCTAAGCAGACCAACTCAAGCACCGCATGGCATCTTTTTGCCTGCCTGCTTGCGTAGCCCATTGCTCGCTTACGGAGCACTGCTGGTTCAGAGGACAAATCTGCAGAAGAGGCCATAGAGGAAGAGGAAGGGGTGGAGGAGAGAGTTGTGACAGATTAATCACTAGCATTTTGGAGGCGTGGTGGCGGAACAAGCTCCAACAATACTGAACCCTGTCCTGCATCCTTCCCAGCTGCCAGCAGAGTTTCCCAGTGCTCCATTAAGGAAAGGTAACGTCCCTGCTCGTGCCTGCTGGACCATAAGTCAGCGATAACATGCACCTTACTGCTGACCGCCCTGTCCAACTAGGCCAAAACATTGCCTTCCACATGCTGCCAGAGAGACGGAATGGCCTTCCATGAAAAGAAAAGGCATTTTGGAACCTGCCACTGAGGTACAGCACATTCCACAAATTCACGAAAGGGGACAGAGTCTACCAGCTGTAAAGGCAGCAGTTGCAGTGCTAGCAATTTGGCCAAGCTAGCATTTAGACGCTGAGCATGTGGATGGCTGGGACTGAATTTCTTTTTGCGGTTCAGAAACTGGGATAGGGAAATTTGCCTGCTAAAATCAGATGGTGGTGTACTGTTAGAAGATTGGCTGCAAGTATTTGGGACACCTATTGCTATAACTTCATTCCTCTCAGTGCAGGTTTTTGAGAGGACTGGAGGTATAGTGGGGTTAGAGATTTGCCTGCTAAAATCAGATGGTGGTATACTGTTAGCAGTTTGGTTGCAAGTATTTGCGACACCTATTGCTATAACTTCATTCCTCTCAGTGCAGGTCTTTGAGAGGACTGGAGGCATAGTGGGGTTGAAGATCACAGATGAGGAGCAAGGAGAAGTCCGCCTTTTTCTTTGATGTGGGTCTGTTGCCAACAGACTGCATGGCAGGTCATCATATGTCTGATCAAGCATGTGGTGCTCAAGCAGCTGCTGTTCTGGCTACGCTTGATCCACTTCAGACATACAGTATCTCACAAAAATGAGTACACCCCTCACATTTTTGTAAATATTTTGTTATATCTTTTCATATGACAACACTGAAGAAATGACACTTTGCTGCAAAGTAAAGTAGTGAGTGTACAGCTTGTATAAAAGTGTAAACTTTCTGTCCCCTCAAAATAACTCAACACACACCCATTAATGTCTAAACCACTGGCAACAAAAGTGAGTACACCCCTAAGTGAAAATGCCCAAATTGGGCCCAAATAGCCACTTACCCTCCCTGGTGTCATGTGACTCGTTAGTGTTACAAGGTCTCAGGTGTAAATGGGGAGCAGGGGTGTTAAATTTGGTGTTATCGCTCTCACTCTCTCATACTGGTCACTGGAAGTTCAACATGGCACCTCATGACAAAGAACTCTCTGAGGATCTGAAAAGAATAATGGTTGCTCTACATAAAGATGGCCTAGGCTGTAAGAAGATTACCAAGACCCGGAAACTGAATTGCAGCATGGTGACCAAGACTATATAGCAGTTCAAAACCACAGGTTCCACTCAGAACAGGCCTCACCATGATTGACCAAAGAAGTTGAGTGCACGTGCTCAGCGTCATATCCAGAGGTTGTATTTGGGAAACAGACGTATGAGTGCTGCCAGCATTGCTGCAGAAGTTGAAGGGGTGAGGGGTCAGCCTGTCAGTGCTCAGACCATACACCGCACACTGCATTAAATTGGTCTGCATGGCTGTCGTCCCAGAAGGAAGCTTCTTCTAAAGATGATGCGCAAGAAAGCCTGTTTGCTGTTGTCTTCAGTTTGCTGAAAACAAGCAGACTAAGCACATGGATTACTGGAACCATGTTCTGTGGTCTGATGAGGCCAAGATAAATTTATTTGGTTCAGATGGTGTCAAGCGTGTGTGGTGGCAACCAGGCGAGGAGTACAAAGTGTGTCTTGCCTACAGTCAAGCATGGTGGTGGGAGTGTCATGGTCTGGGGCTGCATGAGAGAAAAGTGGGGAGCTACAGTTCATTGAAGGAACCATGAATGCCAACATGTACTGTGACATACTGAAGCAGAGCATGGTCCCCTCCCTTCAGAGACTGGGCCGCAGGGCAGTATTCCAACATGATAGGAATAGTAGGCTATGCAAGATTCTTCCAGGTGTGTCAACTTTATCATGCCTAGTATTCGGGGTCTGATTCATCATATATTTTTGTATGTTCAATTTTCTCTTGAACTTCTGAATGTCCACATACATTTCAAATCTATTTAAATTACGTTTAGGATTGTGTTTTAGTCCATTGTCCAATGTTAACAGTTCTGTCCTTGTTAGTTCAGTTCCACTTAAATTGTGAATATCTTCCCCAATTATTCTCTTTTTCTTTTGCGTTTTGCGTCCTCCTCTGCATCCCCTCTTGCATTGGGACTCCTTGCGTTTATTTTTTGTTTGTGTCGTGGAGGAGTTCTCTCGCTCCTGTGATAATGCAAAAAAGACCTTGTCTGATCCTGATTTCTGTAATCCCTTAGGGCTTCATATCTATTATACGTATGAATCGAACTCCTCCTAGATTCATACTGATACTGGTCAAAACAATCACCCCTATCATGTTGTGGATACTGTTGATTTTGATATTGTGGATATTCTCTCCTACCACTATTATTGTGATTCTGATAGTGTCCATATTGATCTTGTTCACCACTTCCTGAATACCCATATTGGTTATTAGATTGATAGTAGGGCTTATAGTTATTTCTATTGCCTGTATTTTTCCAGTAGGGTTGTCTTGGTGATTTTTTTTTGTTTTTATTTTTCCACCACAGTTTCTTGGTCCAGTATTCTCTTCTCTATATGATTCTCTATATGATCTTCCTTGTCCATTTTTATTGCCTCTTTCAGGTCTATACGGTTCAGGAGATCTATGTCCAAAGTCAGGGGATCTAGGTCTATAATTTCTTCTTGGAGAACCAGTCCTAGAATCTCTTTCAAGGGATCTTGGTCTAAGTTCTCTTCTTGGAGACACAATCCTTACCTCCCTATCTGGAGATGATACCATTGATCCGACTCTCCCCTGTTTGAGCTGTATCTGCCATTTAAATGTTTGTTGTGATTGGTAATCATTTGTATCTCTCAAATACTTCCTCTTTTTTCTCTGCTTAATTTCCATATCTTTTTGTTCAAGTACCTTATTTAGCTGTTTAGTTAATGTGGCGAAAGTCGCTGATTCCTTAGAGGCTTCCAATGCTATTTTACAGTCATCAATTTGCTGATTTATTAATGCTAATTTTCTTTGTTACCTTTTAGTTATGAATTCCATTAATTCCGCTCCCTTATCGTTAAAGTATTTATATCATTCTTCTATAGATTCCTGATCTAACAATCCATCATTGATGGGAACATCCCATCTAAGCCTTCTAGGGACTATATTTTCTTTTATATATTGCTCATGTGTGGCTATACCCCACCATAAACTGACTTTTTTTTTCCATTAAATGCCCAAATTTACGAAAATGAGTATCTAGATCACCTGTATCCACTACCTGTTTGTTAGAAAAAACATATTTAAGGTCGACTATGCGATTATCCATGTATTTAAAAATATCCATATCTGCAGCTCCAGAAATATATATATATATATACACATATATATACACATATATATATATATATATATATATATATATATATATATATATATATATATATATATAGATATAGATATACATATATATACTAAAGCGCTGATATGTGAAATGTATCTGAAAAAATGTGTAAAAAAATGTAAAAAAGTTGTTGGATGAAAAAATGTATAAAATAGGAAATAACCAAATAATCAAGCTGCACCCATGTGAAAAGTGTTCTGATGTTCTGACACACCGCATCACCGATCTTGGTAAAGAGCCTCTGACATTGGACCCTTTTACCATGTGATCAGCTGTGTCCAATCACAGCTGATCACAGCGTAAACAGGAAGAGCTATTTATCGGCTTTTCTTCCACTTGCACTGACAGACGCGAGTAGAGGAGAGCCGATCGGCTGCTCTCCTGAAAAGGGGGGTATGTGCTGATTGATTATCAGTGAAGCCCCCCACAGGGTGCCCACCCAGGACCACCAGGTATGCCCACCCATGACCACCAGGGTTGCCAATCAGTGCCCATTAGAGGTGCCAAACAGTGTCCACTAGAGGTGCCAATCAGTGCCCATCAGTAATGCCTGCCAGTGCCTCCTCATCAGTGCTGCCCTTTAGAGCCATCTATCAGTTCCCATCAGTGCCACCCATCAATGTCACCTATCAGTGCTCATCAGTACCTCCTATCAGTGCCCGTCAGTGCCACCTATAAGTGCCCATCAGTGCCACCTATAAGTTCCCATCAGTGCGGCCTTTCGGTGCCCAGTGTCACCTATCAGTGCCCATCAGTGTCGTCTATCAGTGCCCATCAGTGCCTCCTATGAGTGCCCATCAGTGCCACCTATCAGTGCCCATCAGTGCTGCATATTAGTGCCTAATCATCAGAGCCACCTTATTAGTGCCACCTCATCAGTGCCCATCAGTGCCTACTTATCAGTGCCCGTCAATGCAGCCTCATCAGTGTCCATCAGTGAAGGAAAAAACGTACTTATTTACAACATTTTATAACAGAAACAAAGAAAAACTATTTTTTTTTCAAAATTTTCAGTCTTTTTTTTATTTGTTTAGCAAAAAACAAAAACCCTAGTGGTGATCAAATACCAGCAAAAGAAAGCTCTATTTGTGGGAACAAAATTATAAAAATTTTATTTGGGTACAGTGTTGCATGACTACGAAATTGTCATTTAAAATGCGATAGTGCTGAAAGCTGAAAATTGGCCAGGGCAGGAAGGAGGGAAATGCCCTTTATTTGAACCTAAATAATCATAACATAAAATTGTCATGGAACATAAATGAGAAAAGCATCTCTTTCTTAGATTTGGAAATCATATAAGAAGACAACAGAATAACTATTAAGACACACTTCAAAACCATAGATTGGGACAGCTACCTCCCGATGGAAAGCTGCCACCATAAAAATTGGCTCTATATAATACCCAAAGGTCAACTCACGCGACTTAAATGCAACTGTACAAACATAAGAGGTTATACAAAACAAGCAATGCAAATAGGAAATAGGTTCATCAACAAAGGTTATGATCGAAAATTAATTGAAGACAAAATGACAGAAGTAGCTAAGATGGACAGAATGGCATTAGTCAAAATCAAAACACTACATAACCAAAAAGAAGACCAAGTACCCATTATTCTAGATTTTAATGTACAATATAAACTAATAGAAAAAAAATCATACATAGTCACTGGCACATACTACAAACAGATAAGCATCTTCAAACCATACTACCCAGAAAGCTCCCACCATCCAAGACAAAGTGGTAAAAAACATACTAGACCCTCCCAAAAAGAATTTCATATTTTTTACAGGCAAAGGGTTCTACCCTTGCAAAAAATGCTATGCGTGTACACGCACTAAACGTCCAAATGAAAAGAAATTCAACTTTCAATCTACGAGTACAGGAACAACATGTGACATCAAAGATTTCAAATGATGTAACACAAAATGAGCAGTATACACCCTGGAATGATGTGGATTACAGTACATAGGACGGACAAAGAGACCTTTGAAAATACGAATTAAGGAGCATGTGCCAAATATCTTAAAAGGATATGATAAACATAGTGTATCTAAACACTTTGCCAAAGTCTACAACAGGGACCCCACTCATCTGAAATTTTGGGGCATCGAACCATATAAAAACATTGGCGAGGAAGTCACAAAGTTACTTAAGACACTTAGCCAGTTAACGTCAAAATTGATTTTTTTGATGGATACCCTTACGCCACATGGACACAAAACAAACCAAAATCAGTGCTGTCCCCACAACACCTTTTCCAACAATGTTAGTCTATATGAATGTTCTCTTGCTCTAGGTGCTGCAGCTCTCTCACAAATCCACTGGGTGGCGGACATAAATCTGAAAATGTACAATCAGTTTATACAGACCAGGAGAGGAGTCTTGAATCGAGCTGTACATGCAAATTTATATTCAATGTTTGTGAGTGCAATCCTCAATCTTTTTATTTACATTTTATTATTAAACAGTATTACACCAGGGCAGATTTGCGCTCTCTCTTCTTTTGTACATTTTCAGACTTAGGCCACATGGGAATTTGACCTCAATTGTTTCATAAGAGATTTTTAACTATTATTTTACCCTATTAAGAATATCTGATCTTCCTGTCACCAACACTTATTCACCATTGGTTCCTCTCCCAGTAATACTCATCTGCTCCTCACAGAACAGATGGGGTTACTGCTTCAGTCTACACCTCCTTTCCTACACTAATAGTGATCATACCATATGTTCCATTTATTTTTATGTAAATTTTAATATTAATTTTTTTGATACACTTTTCCTCCTTATTCATACTCATTGCAACCTTTTCATTCCAATTGTCTTTACCTTCTGGGTGTAACCCTATACCCAGAGCGTAAGTATTTTATCATGGTTTTCCATTTAGGATGGATTTTTTTTTTTTATATTTTATGTTACTATTCAATATTTTATCCTTTTTTATTTTTATATTTTAATAATTGATTTAGCATAATGACATTTTTATTATCTGTAACACTCCCGGTATCCCTGGGCTCCGTGCCTCTCCTCCCTATTGTCAGCTCTAGGATATGGACAACTATACACTAGCAGAGGTTAATATTCATTTCCATATAGCATCAAGCATTATAGACTGGGTTCATATGCATCCAGACTCAGGATGCACCATTAAAAGACAAAGGGACTTCAGCAAAATGACTGCCATGAGCAACAAATATAAACAAAAGGAGATGGTAAAATGTATTTATGGGCCCTAAGAAAATGGCCGATGGCCATAGACCATGATACCAAGACATACTAGACTGTGGGGCTACAACAAATGGGCTGCCGTCATTAATAACATTACTTAGCTATATAAGGGCAACATGCATGCAGGCCAATTTCTCCTGATGAAGTAATGTGGATGTGACATAACGTGTAGGGCGTGAGCGGCAGGTATACCACAAGTGATGCCGGAGCTAGTACGAGTTTGGCAATCATGGAGTATATGCATTGCCAGATTGTGCTAATGTGAGTAAAACTACTTTTAATCTTACCAAAACTTTATTACACCATGGAGAGTCTCTTTCATATATGAATACAATCATGGAGGACATCGAGGAAGGATACCCAGGACCACCATAGAGGAGTTATACTTACTATAGAGATCCATCCAGCCGGGGAAGAGTATTAGAGTACCCCTAGAAGCAAGCAGGGATATACAGACCACCGGATTGAGTCTAATGTTTAACCCCTTCAGATCCGCGCTATAGCCGAATAACGGCTACAGCGCATATCTACTTTGCCGGGAGGCCATCAATAGACGGCTTACCCTTTGCACGCTCCCCGTGTGCGCGCTGTGATCAGAGTCAATGAGACTTGGGTGATCGCAGATCGGAGTAAGGGGTCGATCCCAGCCCCTTACCACGTGATCAGCTGTCAGCCAATGACAGCTGATCACGTGATGTAAACAGAAGATCAGTAATCTTTTTTTTTTTCTTCTCAGGCTGACAGTGTGAGGAGAAAAAAAAGCCGATCACCGGCTTCTGTTGAAGGGACATCGGTCCCGAAGAGGAAGGGGCAAAGTTGCTTTATCTGTGCCCACCATTACCGCCTGCCAGTGCCACCTGCCAGTGCCCACAGTGCCACGAATTAGTGCCCACAGTGCCATGAATCAGTGCCCACCAGTACATAACAGTGCAATCAATCAGTGCCACCTATCAATGCCCACGAGTGCCACCTATCAATGACCACCAGTGGTGCCAATCAGTGCCTCATCAGTGCCACCTAGCAGTGCTGCCTATCATTGTAACCTACCAGTGCTGATCAGTGCCCATCAGTGCCACCCATCAGTGCCACCTTTCAGTGCCACCTATTAGTGCCCATCAGTGCTGCCCATTAGTGCCACCCATGAGTGTCGCCCATCAGTGCCACCTCTCAGTGCCCACCAATGCCACCTATCAGTGCCCACCAGTGCCACCTAATCAGTGCTGCCTATTAGTGCCCATCAGTGCCGCCTTATCAGTGCCCATCAGTGCCATCTTATCAGTGCCCATCAATGCACCCTATCCGTGCCCATCAATGCAGCCTACCAGTGCCCATCAGTGCAGCCTCAGCAGCGTACATCAATGAAGGAGAAAAATTACCTGTTTGCAAAATGTTTTAACAAAATATAAAAAAACCCAGAGGTATTGTATTGTATTGTATTGCATTTTTTTTTTAAATTGGTCTTTTTTAATTTTTTTAACAAAAAATAAAAAACCCAGAGGTGATCAAATACCAGCAAAAGAAAGCTCTATTTGTGGGGAAAAAAAATTGATAAAAATGTAATTTGGGTACATTGTTGTATGACCGCGCAATTGTCGTTCAAAGAGTGACAGCGCTAAAAGCTGAAAATTGGTGTGGGCAGGAGGGGGGTTTAGGTGCCCAGTAAGCAAGTGGTTAATGCTGTTACCTTACAGCATTAAGGTGAGATGCCAGTGAGCACAGAGGTGTCACAACACTGCAAAGAGGAGACATTCACTGACACATCCATCTACCTGCATGGTGAAAGGATACACCACCTTAAAGGATAGCATAATTCAATTACCCATAACCCCTTTATTTTGGATTCCCAGTCACTAGTAGCAATAAATTATTTGGTTATTACTGCTGTACATTGAAAGATGAATCTCTGAGTGTTTATATTTATTTATAGCACTTTTAATTTGTTCTCTTTCCAAAAACTGAATTGCACTAATTTTAATGTCATGGATTACCTTTTGAATATTGGTTGTAGGTATTTATATATGTTGTTTGCACAGTATTCACATCACCATTGTTTACATCTTTTGCACACCATTTATAAGTTTACATTGCTGAAGCATACCATCACAGCACCATCATTCTATATTCACTACAATGCAAGTAATATGCCTGATGCATACTCGGATGTTCAAGCTTGGATTAAGAATATGAATCTGTTAGCCCAATATGTGCCATGTGCAGCTCATTTCCTCAATCCTATTGCATTAGTGACTGCAGAATGCTGTCATGAATCATCTTCATTTTTTTCAACTTTGCAGCTGCGGTATCATTTTTTTACATTGTCCACCCATTGCTGGAGTTTTTTGATGCCCTGTTTGAGACCTAGAACACCTGTTGTTAAAAGCCTATCTCAAACATATTGATTAGCAAGACAGGATGCATGTCAGTCTCTTAGAAAAGGATATATGGATATTTTAAAAGCTCATCATAAAATCTCCGATGATGCTAATGAGAAAAAAAAAAAAGGAATGAGGTAAGAAATCTTTTCAATATGATAAATCGATTGGAGACTGCCTTAATGCCAAATGTATGGGGAATTATTCTTGAAAGGTTTAAAGCTGTGAGCATGAAGTTAGAGAGTGTCCACATTACCCTCGGAAAAGTTATTCAATTGTATAATTCTTTGAGAGAATTAATAGCAAACCTGCGAGACAATTTTGAACACTATGAAAACCTTTCAAGAGTGATCTTGATGAATATGAACATAATATTGGATGGAAGAAAAAATATAACCCCAGGTTTGATGAAAAGAAAGACTGTTGGACTGTTTCAGGTTTTTGAAATTCATACTTCAACTCTCCCAGAAATTTCTACAAGTGCTGCTAATCTTTTAACCCTTTCACCACCAGGTCCATACATCTTACAGACCTGACAATGGGGGATATCACACACAATCCGGTGGCTGCAGCCACCGGGATTGTGTGTGAAACTGACAGACAGACTTGTGCCTGTCAGGTGAGGGCATTCAGGTGCCTCCGTTGCCGCCTGGCACCCGATTGCTCTCACACACCCCCGGAACCAGTCCTCCCCCCCTCCGCCATGTCCCACCATGCTTACCGGGCTTCACTTACCCATCGGTGGGCCCCGGAGCTCCATGGTGGGTGCCAGCGGCTGGAGGGGAAGGAGAAGAGTGGAAACACATCTACTCTCCTCCCTTTCTTGTTGTGACCCAGAAAGCGATGTCTCCGACATCACTTTTGGGTCAAACTCTTGGTGTCTCTGGCTAGCTCAGCACCCTTGTCCCAAAGCAGGGATACAGGTAAATTTATTTCTGCTGGGTGGTAGCCAGCCTGGCTAATTTGTAGTGTTTATTGGTCAAATTGCTTTCTTCCTAATCCTGTTTAGCTGTGGTTTCTTCCTTTTGTCAGTAAGTGGCGCTGTTGCCTTTGGCAATAGAGTGATGAGCTACTATGAGTACAGGTTATGAATAAACATGCCTTTCTCAGTCAATCAGATTAGCTACTATGAATGTTGGGAGGAGGTATTTATTTGGAAGGAGTCAGGTGATCTAAATATTTCCCATTGCTCAAGACTACCTGAATATTCTGCAGGAGGAGTTTGGGCCAATGGAGACAGCAGCAGACTTAGTTTACCGATTTGGGCATGCTCTCCAACGCCAAGGTGAACGCCTGTCTGAATACATCAGATGCTTGAATAGGATGTTGCATCAGATCATATTAAAGAAGGGGATGCTACCTTCTGCTATAGATCAAGCTAGAATGCAGCAGATCCTGAGAGGTGCTTCACGCTCTAATCCAGTTTAGATTTGGCTGCAGACTTTAGCCGATGCCATGTCCATGAAGTATCCTAAGCTCATTAAATTAGTGAGAGAGGAAGAAGCCATGCTGCAGAACAAAGAAAAGAGCCAGGGGTCAGAATCTGCTGTCGGAGTCAGCTGTGATATCACAGGGAATGGAGATGATGACTGGGTCATTAGATGTCAAGTCTGAGATAGCCGCACTGAAGATGCAGGTAACCCAGATGATGAAAGTGATGAACCGGCTGAAAGCAAAATGTACTGAGCTGTCCGACGATGGTACAGAATGGGGCAGAACGTACCCCCGGTATTGCCTGCTGCGCCTGGCCAGAGGCCAATGACTCAAGACGTCTGTTTAAACTGTGGTGGTGTAGGTCACTACCAGTGAGAATGTCCTAGTCCACAGAGGAGGACAGAAGACTGGCGTGGATCTCAGAGAAGCAACCCAATAATGGAGAGAAGACCTTGGGCCTTCAAGAAGAACTTTTCCTGAATCTGCAAGGGAACTATGGAGAACACCTGCAGTTTATCCCATCTTAGTAAGAAATACCTACCAGCCTCCAAGATATCAATGGAAACAGAATTCTCAGTACCGGAAGAGGAAGAAAGCATGAGTCCAGTCACGCAAACCTGCTATTTCAAATGCTTCCATCAAACCTCTTGCCAACTTAGTAGGCCCTTTCTCTGTAGTGCCTGTTTTGGTGGAAGGATTTTACACAAGAGCCATCCTTGACTAAGATGCTCAGGTGACCTTGTTGACCAGAGGCTTTTACAGGAGGTATTTGTCATACATGCCCCTGCAAAAGTTGGAAGATATGAAGATCCAGGGTATCCAAATGGAAGGTTACCCTTGTGATGGATATCTGCGGATCAAGTTGTCATGTGATCCATTGAGGGCTGAGAAGCCTCAGGACTGATACACTGGCTATTGTGTGTCCTCGGTTGCCAAGGTGCACAGGAAGTACGCTAATCGTAGGGACCAACACAGATCTGGCGAAGCTGCTGTTAGCCCCTGTTGTCCCCAGATTTGATCCCTTACCCTCACTGCCAGAAGCAGAGCCAGAAGTGTCTCCCTCTTCCACAGTGGATGAAGAAGGACCCATAGCAAAAGTGGAAGAAACTAATCTGCAGAAGCAGTTGAACAGAAAGAAGAGGCTAGTGAGCCTACGGTGCCTGAGCCAGTGGAACAGAGAAAGTGAAATGTTAAGCATCCTCTCAAGAGACCGACTTGTGATATGTTGGGTGAGAGCACAGAAGAAGTTATCCTCACCCCTCAAGTTACTCTTGCTGAGCCTGACCTTCGCACCACCGATTTGGTGAAGGGCAACCTTAACTCACCCCCTGGCACATCTAGCTGAGCCATTCCAATTAAGGTGGCCTGTAGGCAGGACAACCTTCCTACCTATGCTCATTGGTGGGAGATTCCTCTGCCAGGTTCTTATGCAAATGCAAACTGTTTGTTTTCCTGTGTACATTAACCTGATTTCCTTTTGCTTGTATTCTAAAAGCATGTACCAGGTCAAAGACTGTTACTTCCTTTGGGGGACCAAAGGTTCTTTAGTGGGGGAGGGTGTAGCAGGTCCCCCACTCTGTCACCTGCAAAACTGCCAAGCTGGCCGCCGTGAGTATACAGCCTGTGAGAGGGAGAACTGCCTGTCAGCCCTGCGGTGGATCCCCCCCTTTTCTCTTCACTGACTGCATGTTAACACAGGCATCCGCCCACTCTGCTCTCTCCCCTGTGTCTCTATTGGCAGGAGGAGGAGAGACAATTATAGAAGCCAATACAGGAGCTAATCAAAAGGACTTTAGCAGCAGCAGCAGCTGCAAAGGATACTGGGATATGTAGTCCCTAATACAAACGACCATACCCTTGTATGAGGTGGGAACTACAAGAGCCAGCCTGCCCTAGGAAGCAGAAAACTAAAGACTACATTTTGCTTATCTGAGGGAGTTCAGACACCACAAGGCAAGGGAAGAGATAGGAATTTGGGGAGAGGGTCTGCCTCTCAAGTCAGTCCACCTCGTGATTTTAGGCATCCAAAAAAACAGTCAGGACATCCAGCCTGAGAGTGGGGAATCCCAGGTGCATATCCAGACACACCTGCACCAACGGTGTGAGACGTTATGGTGTGAGGTCACCAGTCGGGTCACTAGAAGAGCCTGCCTGTTCCAGGACGTTTGTTTGGGCCTTGATCGCAGGATTGGGTGAGAGGGTTTTCACCCATTTTCAGGAAACAAGCATACTGCACACAGATAGAGTTGCATGGACACTGTATACAGACATCATTTCTGTTAGTCACCTTGCTGACACCTGTAGTGCCGCAGGACACAAGGCCATTCAGATACCAAGACACTATACAGACACCATTGTCCTTTCACCTTGCTGAGGAAGATCCTGCATTCTTTACTTGATAATCCAGGCCAGTTGTGTTGTTTGGCCATGCTTTTCAGGAGTTTAAGTGCACCAACAAGAGTGGCTAGCTGAAGCTACAAAGCCCCATATTTCTTCAAAAGGACTGAAGCTACTAGTGCCATATGGGCCCGCACATACATATTCAGGACTCTACGAGACAGTTTATCTGGGAAGCTAAGCCATTAAATAGTGATTTAAATACATTATTTGTCATTGGGCCTGTGGTGCCAGGAGACAAAAGAGAGAGGTCTGACATAAAGAGGGTCAGTCTTCTGCTCTCCTCCTGCCTGGGCTCATAGAGCCAAATTTGAGTAGAGGTGACCAATCTGATATATAAAGTGTCATATTGTGATTTATTTGCCATTTAAGTGTGACTCTGCTCTTGGGGACATTCTCAGGTATGGAATCCCCTGAAAGCAGCCTGAATATAGTATTGAGCTATATTGCTCTTAATCTCAGTTATTGCTCTCCAGTTGATTACTTGAATATATATTGTTACTTTTCCACAGAAATATTGCAGTAAAGACAATTTCTGTGTTTTCTCATAACGTGTGTGTTTCTCATTGGTCCTTGTATTTACACTATTGTCAGGTGTGCCAGAGGGGGCTGAGACTGTTATTGGGGTTGAGAGGCAGAGTACGGAACTGAATATACTTCAGGGGCTCCTGCGGGGGTAGCGCTACACAGGCAAAGAGAATTTTCGCGTAAATACATTTAATGTTCTCTTAGATGAGTTAAGGTGACGAAGTGAGGCTTACTCACGGCTGTTTGATTGTTTCAGTTTTTTTAAAAGGATTCATACTTCAACTCTCCCAGAAATTTATACAAGTGCTGCTAATCTTTTAAGGTAATTTAATTATGATTTGGAAGAGGATTTAATAGAAGAATGCATCCAACTCAGTGGGCACCTAAAGGGTTTGGTGTAGCCTGAGTGCAAAACCATCTCACTATCTAGAATATGCAGACTATTTCACAATGAAGACTTGGTTGACCTATACCAAAATGTGCATATTGTTTTAAGACTGTTCTTAACATTTTCTGCTACAATGGTATCATTTTCTACTTTGAGACAAGTAAAACAATATGTACGTGGCTCAATGGCTCAAGAACCTTTAAATGCTTTCTCCCTTTTAGCTACTGAATGAGAACTTTTTAAAAAATTGGATTTTGAAAATATTATTGATGCTTTTGCAGAGCAGAATTCCAGAAGAAAGCATTTGATATAACTTTGGATTATTCTCTTCACAACTAAATACTCTGCAGTTTTGAAGTCTACCTCTGTTAGTTAACAACTATGAATACTCATCTCCCAGAATACACTGTTCTTGAAATTTTTTAAAGGAGAAGTCAAGCCAAAGCTCATTTGGCTGTATTTCTCCTATGGATCACAGCAGTGCATTTCGCTCTGCACTCCTGTGACCCGTCTCCGATTTCAGTCCAGCACCCTGTCATCATGACCACGGAGTCGGGATCCACCAGGTGCCTGGACTGACACCCGGCTCAGTAGCTGAGCATGGAGGGGGCAGAACAGAGAGCTGTGACTGACAGTCTACAGCTCTGTGCTCACGGAGCTCTGAAAACCGATCAATCGGTGGTGTTCGAATGCTTGGTTATCAGTGTAGAGGTGCCAGGGGACAGATGCAACATCTGTACCACCTAGGTAAGTATGATTCTCAAAAAATCCCTTACCCGGTTCCGGACTGGCTCACGCAGATATACTGTGGCAGAATGGCTCCCCTGGGCGAAATCCTGTATGAGTATGTCCTTCCCTTTTTCGGCCATCAGAGGGAGGCGCGTGTGCTGCATGGCGGAGGACTCGATGTGCGTGGCCGGAGGGCATGATCGCCGCCTACGTGCAATCACATGCACGAGCGCCAGTACGGGGATTTGTGTGTGTAAACACACAAATCCCTGTGCTATCAGAGAAGGGGAGCCATATCGTTGGTTCCTACTAAGTAGGAAAAATTATGTCTCCTCTCCAGTCAATCCCATCCCCATACAGTTAAAACACACTGAGGGAACACACAATTAACCCCTTGATTGCCCCCTAGTGTTAATCCCTTCCCTGCCAGTGACATTTACACAGTAAGCAGCACATTTTTATAGCACTGATCGCTGTATAAATGCCAATGGTCCCAAAAAAGTGTCAAAAGTCTGCGATCTGTCCGTCGCAATGCCGCACTACTGCTAAAAATTGGCGATCACCGCCATTACTAGTAAAAAAAAAAAAAAAAATATAAAAATGCTATAAATCTTTTTCATAGTTAGTAGACACTATAACTTTTGCACAAACCTAGCAATATATGCTTATTTTTTTCTTAGCAAAGCTTGAAATATCTCTAGAAATCTTAAGTTTTGCTGCTTGTGTATTGTAGCCCATTGTATTTTAAAAAATTTACCTATTTTGATTTTTCACAAATTTGCACTAGACTGGAGTCTCCGTACATGCATCCCGAGCTTGTACTAGGTTTCCACGCTTGACTATGTTCTTCCATATTCTAGGACATGGTGGGCACAGCACATTACATGGGGGCACTGCAATGCACATGACATGGTGGGCACAGCACATTACATGGGGGCACCGCAATGCACATGACATGGTGGGCACAGCACATTACATGGGGGCACCGCAATGCACATGACATGGTGGGCACAGCACATTACATGGGGGCACCGCAATGCACATGACATGGTGGGCACAGCACATTACATGGGGGGCACCGCAATGCACATGACATGGTGGGCACAGCACATTACATGGGGGCACTGCAATGCACATGACATGACATGGTGGGCACAGCACATTACATGGGGGGCACCGCAATGCACATGACATAGTGGGCACAGCACATTACATGGGGGCACTGCAATGCACATGACATGACATGGTGGGCACAGCACATTACATGGGGGCACCGCAATGCACATGACATAGTGGGCACAGCACATTACATGGGGGCACTGCAATGCACATGACATGACATGGTGGGCACAGCACATTACATGGGGGCACTGCAATGCACATGACATGACATGGTGGGCACAGCACATTACATGGGGGGCACTGCAATGCACATGACATGACATGGTGGGCACAGCACATTACATGGGGGGCACTGCAATGCACATGACATGACATGGTGGGCACAGCACATTACATGGAGGCACTGCAATGCACATGACATGGTGGACACTAGGCACAAGAGAGCAAATTACATGGGGGGAAGCAGCAGTCTTTCCCCTAGCACAATAAAACATCTCTCTAACAAATGTACTAACCTTATCTCAACAACAGTATGGGAGAGAGATGTCCTTCCTCCCGGGGCTTCTGCTGGTTAGAACATCAGCGCCCCTCCCCCAGACAGCTCCCAGACACTGAGGAGGATCTGTGTGAGTGGAACAGATCCTGTGATAGGGGTCAGGCATCCACAGAGACAGGACTGGGCTGCACTGACTTGTCTCCTCCATGTGTGTGCACGGAGGGCTCCTCTTCCTTCAGGAAGGCACACAGGAATTGACAAGCCACTGCCATGGGCCTATATTGAGGGAGGGGCCTGGAGCTGCAGCTCCACCAGCCCCTATGTTAATCCGGCCCTGCCCTTCTCTAGACCACAATTTAAGAACTTGTTAATTAGTGGTCCCAAGATAATAACTGAGATAGCAAATTTCCTTGAGAAACACAGAACAACTCAGAAGTTCTGTTCAAGTTCGAGTTAGTGGGAGCTTTTTTTTTTCACTTATCAAACAGAGATACCAAAACCACTTCAGCTCGGGAAGAAATTACCCCCTTCATGACCAGGTAATTTGTTGCTATTCAGCACTTTAACTGGTAATTGTGCAGTCATGCAATGCATTACCCAAATTAAATTTATATAATTTTTTTCACAAAAAATTGAGTTTTCTTTTGGTGGTATTTAATCACCACTGGGTTTTTTATTGTTTTGTGATATAAATGAGAAAAAGATTAAAAAAAAAAAAAAAAAAACATTATTTGTTACCTTCTGCTATAAAATATATCCAATAAAATAAAAAAAAATATATATAATTTTTTTCCAAAATGTATTTTGCTACATGTTTTTGTTAAAAAAAAATCCCAATATGTGTTTATTGATTGGTTTGTGTGAAAGTTATAGTGCCTACAAACTATAGTATATATACTGACATACTTGCCTACACACAATCCACCAAAGTCCGTCGAATTCGTACGTGATGACGTACGACCGGACTAAAACAAGGAAGTTCATAGCCAGTAGCCAATAGCTGCCCTAGCGTGGCTTTTTGTCCGTCGAACTAGCATACAGACGAGCGAACTTTTCGACCGGACTCGAGTTCGACGGATAGATTTAAAACATGTTTCAAATCTAAGTCCGTCCAACTTTTGAGAAAACAAAGTCCGCTGGAGCCCACACACGATCGAATTGTCCGACGAAATCCCATCCGCCGGGCAAAGTCTGCCGTAAAGTCCGCTCGTGTGTACGCGGCATTACTGACACTGGGGGGAACTAACTGCCATTGACATCACCAGTGACATTAATATAGTGGTCACTGATAATACTATAAACTGTGACTGTACTAATGACACTGGCTGGGAAGTGGTTAACATCTAGGGCAATCAAGGGGTAAATATGTGCCTAAATATGTGTAATGTGTATACAGTGTGCTGCTTTTACTAACTGATCTCTCAGTTTCTCATCCATGTTTCTCATTCAGCTTCTTTGTAAAAAGTGCAGGCACACTATGAATTAAGTCCAAAGAGGTGCATGACATCTCCTGAACTTATCTCTATTTTTTATATCTGACAGGTTTATGGCTTTGCCTGAGGATACACTGACACTCAGGGCTCTGAAAGAGGAGAGAGAGAGGCACACAGAACAGCTATGCCCCTCCCCTTTCTTCTTTCCTCGCCCAATCAGAGAAGCCTTTGTGTATTGTGAGTAAGTTCACGTTATACAAAGGCTTCTGTGATTGGGCAGGAGGTGGGGAGGGGCAGACATAGCAGCTGCACTGACTATCATTTTGAAGATGCTTAGACCTGAAACATCAATGTTGGGCTTCTGAAAATACAGCAATAGCCATCTTCCGGGAGTGCAATAAAACTGTTAAGATGTAAATAATAGCGATAAGCCCAGGAGATGTCATGCAGCTGCTTGGACATTACTCATAGGGTGTCTTCGCTTTTTACAAAAGAGCTGAATTCCTGGAATTCAGCTTTAATTAATGTGAATGTAGAGCTGACATGCCCCCTAACCAGGGTTTCCAACCGTCAGTTAATTTACGGACATCAATGATTTTTCCAACTGTCTGTAAATATCAGGGGTTGACAATTTGTCATGGTGTATTGACTTTTTAACTGCTTGTTGACCGCCGCATGTAGATATACGTCGGCAGAATGGCACGGCTGCGCAAATGGACGTACCTGTATATCCCTTTGAATTTGCCGCCCCGCCACTGCACGCACACCCGCTACGAGCTCCATGAGTAAGATCGCGGGTCCGTGGACTCGATGTCCGCGGGGATACCTGCAATCGTCTCACGGAGAGGAGAAAGGGGAAATGCTATAGTAAAGAAGCATTTCCCCATACTTCCTAGTGACAGGACACTGATCACAGCTCCCTGTGATCGGGAGCGGTGATCAGTAATGTGTCACACGTAGCCCCTCCCCCCACAGTTAGAATCACTCCCTAGGACACACTTAACCCCTAAAGTGCCACCTAGTGGTTAACCCCTTCCCTGCCAGTCACATTAACACAGTAATCAATGCATTTTTAATCGCACTGATCACTGTATAAATGTGAATGGTCCCAAAATAGCGCCAAAAGTGTCCGTTCTGTCTGCCATAATGTCACAGTCACGATAAAAATTGCTGATCGCAGCAATTACTAGTAAAAAAAAAAAAAAATTAATAAAAATGCCATAAAACTATCCCCTATTTTGTAGACGCTATAACTTTTGCGCAAACCAATCAATAAATGCTTATTGCAATTTTTTTTTCTATTTTTTACCAAAAATATGTAGAAGAATACATATCGGCCTAAACTGAGGAAAAAAATGTTTCTTTATATTTTTGGGGGGGATATTTATTATAGCAAAAAGTAAAAGATATTTTTTGTTTATAAGGCAAAAAATAAAAACCGCAGAGGTGATCAAATGCCACCAAAAGCAAGCTCTATTTGTGGGAAAAAAGGACGTTAGTTTTGTTTGGGAGCCATGTCGCACGACCGCGCAATTGTCAGTTAAAGCGACGCAGTGCCGAATCGCAAAAAGTGCTCTGGTCTTTGGCCAGCCAATTGGTCCGGCTGAAGGAAGGGCTGAAGTGGCTAAAGTGTAAACCAGGCAAAATATTTGCTATGGGTATTGTCAGTGTTTCCATATTGTTTAAATATTGATTGTCTTAGTTGTTAATAGGAGTTCTGTAATTTTTCAAGTTGCCAGTAAAAAATGTGCTCCGCCAGTAAATCTTCCATGTTTTGTCAGTAAAAATGCTGCGGGAGGTTGGCAACACTGCCTCTAACAGTATACTAAGGTAGTGAAAGGTTTCTTTTATGGAGATATTGTTGCCTCCTTTATGTTCAGCCAATGCAGATCAGTAAAAAAAAGCCCATACATTGCCCCAATGCAGTCACAAGTCTTCAGGGTTGAGAGAACATCTGCATTCTAAGAGGCAATGGAAACTAGTATGTTTAGAGAACATAGTATGTGAAGATACACAAAATAGGTATAAAAAGTTGAATTTGTATTTAATTACAACAATTTTCTCTTCACATAACTGTTAGGACGCAGGTACCCCCCTTTTTTTAAATTTACAACTTCTCTGTTGGCACTTTTTGGCAAATGGAAACTAGTAGATGGAAAATCTCTCCCTGCTCATCACTCTAAATTATGTATCTTTCCAACACATAATAATACTCCAAAGACATCCTTGTAGGTTAATTGGCTCCAGTCAAAATTAGTCCCCTTATGAGTGTGTATGTGTGTGTGAGATAGGGAACTTCGATAGTAATCTTCCAGTTGTCACTAGAAAGGGTGTCCCCATTAGAAAGTTTCAATGTACTTTCTGTTTCTGTGACAACTATACATTGTTACATGTTGTATTGTTTTCTGTCCTAATGACAGGACAAATAAAGAGAGTACATCTCCAAATGGTGACACGGACAGCAAAAACCTGACAGGGGTTTGAATCCTTCTTTACTCTATCCAAATAAAAAAAAAGTGCGCTCTCGATTCATATAAGGTCTATTAGTATACGGAAACAGCCCAGATAGCAAGCAATTGAGCTGCAAGTTTGAAAATGACTTGCTAAGCTTATTGGTGTGCGCAGTCTATTGCATTGGGGTGTGCACCCCAGAACACAAATACACATGGGTGTATATAAGCAGAGCAGTGGACTGTGTCAGTAGAGTAGAGATTGGTGTCAGCAGCAGCCCGCGGGGAAGGAGTGAAGCTGGCATCACTGCAGGGGGGGGGACAGGAGGCCCCAGGAAACAGGGGGAATCAGCAATAAACAGGGGGATTAGGGTGTGTCCAGGCAGATCCACAAAACCCTGTGCGCATGGCTAAGCTAGACTTTGCTCACAAGTTTGTTGCACAATTGCAGCAAGTCCGCATTACATGACTCCAGATCAACTTTCTTTGCAAACATTCTGCAAGTCCGCTGCAAGTTCTGGCTCAGTTAAGCCTCGTACACACGATCGGATTGTTGGCCAACAAAAACGTGGACTTTTGTCCGAAGGGAGTTAGCCCAAACTTGCCTTGCATACAAACGGCACACAATTGTTGGCCAATAATCCCGAACGTAGTGACGAACTACATGTTTTTTCAGCTCTTTAGCGTCACCCTTTGGACTCCTTCTGCTAATTTCATGTTAGTAGAAGTTTGGTGAGTGTTGATTTGCGCTTCTCATTTTGCCCTTTTCATTTTGGGCTTTTCAGCTCGTTTCTGAGCGGCCGTTCGTCAACCAGACCTGTTGCAGAATCGGAGGAGATAACGTGTTATTTATTATTGGCCTTGGAGTTATTGCTTTGACGTTATTTTTTTTTTTTGGTTGAATAATGATTTATTTGATTTGGTATATTTTGTATATTTTTGGATGCATTGAATGCACTTTTTGGTTAAGTTCTATTGGCAGATAGCATGTCTATTTTTATTTGTTTTCTTTTTTAAATGCAAAATAAAAAAAATTGTGGAGAATAATACTTGGCTATGTGTTTTACTTCAAATGACATTTTGGGAGTAGGCAGTTACATTTAAAAAAATACAATGTAAAATTGACAAGGGACACCAACATAGTTGTATCTTTGATCTTAAAAACTACGGGATAATGGTGCTGTGGTAACTTGCCCAAATAAAAAAAAAAAGCATAATATTATTCTTGATATCACTAGAAAAAAAAAGCCTTTGAAAATTTGTTTGCAATAACTCCATCAGTATCACCAGCAAAGCAGCTTCATTATTATCCCATTAAAGAAGAAGAATTGTGCGCTGCATTTGGAGATTTCATAATTTGCCATGTCACAAATGTTTATTCTCGATTACGAATGCTAGTTTACAAGACAGACTGCTTCCGGCTTGTCCTTGCTGCATGCGTGTTTGTACTTTGGACTTTTGTCTGACGGACTTGTGTACACACAATCAGAAAATCCGACAACACACATTTGTTGGAGGAAAATTTGGAAATTTGAAAACATGCTAGCCATCATTTGTTGGTGGAAAGTCTGACAACAATTGTCCAATGGAGCATACACACGGTCGGACTTTCCGCCAACAAGCTCACATCCAAAATTTCCCTTTGGAAAGTCAGGCCGTGTGTACGGGGCATAAGTTTAACATTTAAAAAAAAAATCAGCACAAGGGACAATTAAAATAAGAGCTGTCTTTTGTGCTGATGGCTGCTCTTAGTTGAAATCATCAGTCCTCTACTCGCTGGTTGAATGAAAAACAATGTATAATGTATGACCTGCCTTAGGCTTTCACATTGACTGCTGCGTCTCTTCCTCAAGTAGAAAGCTAGTCAACGAAACTCCTATTGAGGAGGGCCCCAGGCAAATAAAGTACACATCTAAGGAACTGGAGGACACAAAGCACATACAAATATATGCCCTCTATGGTTTCCTGCCTACAGCAACCGAAATCCAGCTGCCATCTTTCTTTTTCTTACTAGCAAAAGGAAAAATGGATGCAATGGTATCAACTGGATTTTTTACTTCCCCTTTAAAGTATGGTTCTCCAAAAAATTGTGTAGAATAATACTTGGCTATGTGTTTTACTTCAAATGGCAGTTTGAGAGTAGGCAGTTACATTTAAAAAAATACAATGTAAAATTGACAAGGGACACCAACATAGTTGTATCTTTGATCTTAAAAACTACGGGATAATGGTGTTGTGGTAACTTGCCCAAATAAAAAAAAAAAGCATAATAATATTATTCTTGATATCACTAGAAAAAAAAGCCTTTGAAAATTTGTTTGCAATAACTCCATCAGTATCACCAGCAAAGCAGCTTCATTATTATCTCATTAAAGAAGAAGAGAATGTGCGCTGCATTTCGAGATTTCATAATTTGCCATGCCACGAATGTTAATTCTCCATTACGAACGCTAGTTTACAAGACCGACCACTTCCGCTTCCGAGTATGCGTGTTTGTACTTTGGACTTTTGTCCGACAGACTTGTGTACACACGCTCGGAAAATCCGACAACAGACATTTGTCAGCGGAAAATTTAAACCGTGTATACGAGGCTTTATGTTGTACAATAGTCATTCCACCACAGGGGGGTCACTCTGACTTGCAGAGCTCTTGCTGTAGACTCCCCACTGCAACTTTGCTCTTGCTAGAGACTTGCCACACAAATTTGCTACAAATTGGAGAAGTGTCAACTAGAACTTGTGCTTCATCATGTGCTATGTAAGTGTAAAACTTGCCAGTGAAAATGTGCAGCAAGTTAAAGTGAATGTAAACCCGAATTTTTTTTTTTTTATATATCATACTGTAGAGTATAAGATGTCCTATCATTTGAGCCCAGTCTTGCCAGACAGAGTTAATCCATCTCTGAGCAATCCTCTTTTATTGTTCAGTGAGATAAATCTTTACAAACCCAGAAAAACTTTGTCAAATCCTCCCCCTTGCTGTGAGTGACAGATGATTTACATATCTCGAGCACTAGCCTAAGACGCAGGCATTATTTTTTAATTCCGTCCCCCACTCCTTTCTTCAGCAGCTCTGCAAGGATTGGCTGTTCCACACCTCAGCATGATTTGGCATGCTGAAGTCATGTGGTTACTTTCCTGTCTTTTCACTGGATGTTAGAGGTCATAGCAGAAGTTCAGTGTAAGAAATACACAGGAGAAAATGCATATTGACAAGGGGAGTGTAGAGGTGGGCGGGGAGTCTACTGACATCACGACTCCACCCACCGAGCTCCAGACAACAGACCCACCCACAGAATATGCAGTTTTTCGGCTCTCATAACAGACAGAGGGGAGACATTTGACAGGTAAAGATACATGCAGGAGGCATGTATATCCTTACAGATAACCCCTATGGCAGGACTTTAGAAAGGATGACATTGGGTTTACATCCACTGTAACAGACTTACAATTCAACACTGCCACAAACTTGTGAAAAGTTATCCTTGCTATCTGGGAGGTAGGTCAGCATGTAGGGGAAGGTTTTTCATGTATGTACTGGGCTTTCTCTGTTGAGCTCCTTATTGTGGTGCCTTGACTTTAAATTTCTTGGTAATATTTGAATAATCTCAGATGTAGTCCCAGCCTCATATTCTCAGTGAACCTGTGCTTACCTCAGATGGATCATGTGCAGAGGTTTTTAAAAAAAGTATGTTAGATTGCACAGAAGCGGCATTGCATCAAATACAGCCTCTCTGGGAAAGAAATGACTCATTCTCACCAATCTAACATGGATGTTTTATTTTGCAGCGACATAATCATAAAAAAATAATGAAATGTGTTTCTAAAGTGTATCCAAACCCAAAAAAAAACCTGATATCTCCAGTCGCAGTAGTATGAAGTTCTGCTGCTTCCTCACCTTCTAATCACAGGCAATATTTAGTCTACGAAAAAAAAAATCACGATTCTCATTTTTTCCAGAATCCTGCAGCTCTACTTTCTATCTGGGTTTGGAGAGCAGTATGGTAAATTTTGGGAGAGAATAGTTTGAAATTTGCTAGCAGATTTAGATGGACTAACAAATTAAAGCCAAACTGCAACTAACACTTTACAAGCAGTTAACGCAAGGGTCTCAAACTGGCGGCCCTCCAGCTGTTGCAAAACAACAAGTCCCATTATTCCTCTGTCTGTGGTAGTCATGCTTGTAACTGTCAGCCTTGCTATGCCTCATGGGACTTATAGTTTCACAACAGCTGGAGGACCACCAGTTTGAGGCACCTGAGTTACAGCAAAATTGTTTTCTGGTTCAATATTTGTATTGAGTTTTTCAAAGAAGAAATAACATTGACAGAACATACAATATGATACTCCTCAGTGACTAAGGCAGCCAAAAGAGGTAAATACATTGAATGAATAACATATCATTTACAAGGATGATGTGAGTAAATTAGAACAAAATTCCTGGTATGTTTACTGACATAACATTAAAGTGCTAATTCCCGCATGGGAGACGGATAACCTGATAAGAATTGCAACCAGGGGACTCCCCCCGAGCAGACCCCCAAAGTCATCACTCCACCCCAATGGGAACACACTGTGGAGTGCGAGGGCCCCAGGATCCCTCCCAGAAGAGGTACCCCCCTATCGCCCATCAGCTCCCCCGGGGAGGTGCCCTCGCCTGTAAGATACCCATGCGACGCCATCCCCCGATTGGAGCCAACAGTCTCATTGTCTAGGAAATCTACTTGAGAGTAACTGGCCGCCTCCCATGTCGGGACATCAAATGAGTGAATGGGAACAATCTATGGGGGCTAATGGACTGGTTTTAGCCTTGTAAAACCGTTATCTGCTGTTAGAGAGTGTAAGGAAGATGGGGATAGGAAAGAAATAGAGAAAGGAGAGAAGAAAGATGAGGAAGAGAGAGGAAGCGAGATGAAGGGCAGAGGGAGGGAGGTGGGGTGGGGTATATGAAAAAGGGTGTTAGTTCCGCTGGACTCTCCCCTAAGTTAGTAGATGACCCAGGTAAAGAGAGATACCGCCATACCTAGCCCAAGGTTCCCAGATCCCTTCAAAGCATGGGACCGTGTCAAGCAATTTAGCCACTATTTGTTCCTGTGACATTATCCAAGAAATCTTCCATTTGGTGGCCAAAATGGATACCGATGGGGTTTTCCAGGTTTTTGCTAGAGTGACTTTGGCTCCCAAACACATAAAAAAGATAAGTTGTGTAGTTTTAGGAGTGTTGTGTAGTTTGCAGTTTAGTAGAATGTATGTGGGGTCTTGTGGAACATCTATCCCAGAGACTCTCCTTAGAATATGGAGAAATTTATTCCAGTAACTCCGTATGCGAGGGCAAGTCCACCAAATATGATGCATCGTGCCTATATGACCACACCCTCTATAACATAGGGGAGAGGAGTCTGGGAATATCCTCAAGAGCCTTGCTGGGACATAGTACCATTTAGTAAAGACTTTAATGTTAGCTTCTATCAAGGCAATATTTAAGATACCTTTAGATGATCTGCTGAAAGCTTGGAACCATTTAGCAGGGTCCCACTGGATGTCCAGGTCCGATTCCCAAGATCGAGCTTATGCCAGGGTGTCCGTCCTATCTGCCAGGGAAGCGTGAATAATGGATATCCCGCATTTTTGGGGGCCTGTCGAGGAAGACCATAGCTCGTACATCGTGGCCTTGGGAGTGTTCAACTTGTCAGTACAGAGAGAGTGGAGGAAGTGTCGTATTTGCGATAGTCGGAACGTTTCTGAGGTAGGCATTTCCAGTGTACTCAAACAGTGGCCCAACGAAATGGGGCCATTAGGAGTAAAGAAATGGCCGATCCGGAAAAGGCCTTTGTTCAGCCACCAATGTATGTTCATCCCAGGTGGGAAGTCAGGGTTGTGAAACAGGTGCGTGAGGGGCTTTAAGGGCGATATCAAGTTGGCATTTTTGTGTAATTGGTCGCAGAGGGCTAAGGAGTGAGACAAGGTGGGGGCTAAGACCGCCGGTCTATGTTTGGGAGGTCTCTATGTTAAGAAGTCGAGTGTGAAATGTGGTACGGCTTGTCTCTCAAGGGAGATCCAATCGGGCCTGCAATTCTTTGTATAGATAGCTGAGAACTGTGTTAGCTGTGCTGCCTGGTAGTAGAGCCAAAAATTTGGTAGACCTAGGCCTCCTTGAGACCTAAGCCTGAACAAAATTTCTTTAGCGAAACGGTGACTTCTGTCCCCCCAGACAAATCTGATCACCCTGCATTGAAATTTGGACAGGATAGATTTTTTAATCTGAATAGGGAGTGAGCGGAATAGATATAAAAGTCATGGCAGGAGATTAATTTTGACTGCGTTGAGTCTACCCAACCATGACAAGCCCTCCCTCAACCATTTCTGTAGGTTCAGCTCTAGAGAGCGGAACATGGGGGGGTCGTTAGCGGCATATAAGTCTCCAATATTTCTCTTCAGTTTGATACCTAAATAGGGGATTGAGTTACCCGCCCACGTGAAGGGAAAGTGTCATTGGAGTTGTTCTATTAGAGGCGCCGGGACAGAAACATTGAGGGCCACAGATTTAGACAAGTTCACCTGAAGACCGGAGACAACGCCGAAGTCTCTAAGAAGTCTGAAGACATTTGGTGTGGTTATGAGAGGGGCTGTGAGGAACAATAGCATGTCGTCAGCAAATAAGGCACATTTGTGAATGTCAGGACCGCATTTCACTCCCTTGATGTTCTCGTTTGATCTAATGGCAATAGCCAGTGTCTCGATCGCAATAGCGAAAATCAAAGGTGAAAGGGGGCAACCCTGTCTAGTTCCCCCGCGAATATCGAAGGGATCCGAGTAATGACCCATTAGTCGCACCTGAGCCGAGGGTGAGGAATCAGCAAAATTGTTTTCATCTAACAGGATGTCAGATCACAGCAGAAAAAAAAAAAAAAAAAAACCAACCCCCCCCCCCCCCCCAAAAAAAAAACAAAAAAACAAAACACATTTATAGATTTAAAGGAAGCTTAGAGCAATAGATGGTACTTAAAAAAAAAGAGAATACATACTTGAATAGATTTTTTTCTTCTAAACCAGAGTTAAAGCATTTGTTAGCCCCCAAAAAATGGATCCATGTTATATGACACAGTGCTTGTCCTGTGTCATTTTGCCCCCTGTAACACCTAAAAAACCTGTCTGATCCTGCCAGTTCCCCCCCTACAAACTGACCACGGTGTATCATGGCTGCTGAACCCTGACACCGTGGTCAGGTCACATGTCTCTGTCATCCGCAGCCTGCTATCTGCTCTCCTCTCTGCTCCTGTGTCCTCTTCCCCCCTCCTGCTGCTCTCATAACGCTAACCTGTATACACCATCAGCACTGCCTCCTATTGCAGTGTCCCCCTCTGTGGATGATTTATAAATATAAATGCTGTAAATACCCCATTTAAGAGCCAAGATTGCGATCACATGACCAGCCAGATCTCTCCTCCTCTCCTCCTTTAGACTGACATCAGCAGGGGTATCTCAGCCCCGCCCGCTGCATCTCTCAGAGGAGGAAAGAAGAAAGCTGGCTGGTCATGTGATCGCAATCTTGGCAGTGAAATTAGGTATTTGCAGCATTTATTTTTTATAAATCACACACAGAGGTGGATACTATAATAGGAAGCAGTGCTAATAGCGTATGCAGGTTAGAGTGGCTTGACAACCACTTTAAAGAGGAAGTAAAGTCTTCTTCTTTAATTTTACCTACAGATAAGGTAAGCCTATAATAAGTCCTATGCCGGTTAATATGAAGAACTTCTTTTCCAAAAAAGCATGCTCCCCCTGTGTAAATCCCACAAAGAGTGACTTGTAATTCAATGTGCTCCGAAACAAACACCTTGTGGAAGTGAAGTGAAGATCCCCACTCACCGGATGAAGTTGACCCTCAATGTCATACTACAAGAGGAGTCAAATAGGCTTAGGCGGTCTCCATGACCAAGAAATACATCAGACAGCTTCGATCATTCCCTCCTTCCTGCTTTCCGTACCCCCAGGGATGAATCTCGTGGCAGTCAGAAAAAACAGAAAACAGGCTCCACATAGCGCAGAAAAGTTTTGACTCTTTATTAAAAGCCTTCAGCTGAACAGGCCTGAAGGATTTAAGGCTTTTAATCAAAACATTTTTTTTTTGAGTCAAAACTTTTATACGCTATGTGTAGCCCATTTCCTGTTTTTTCTGACTGCCACAAGATTCATCCCTGGAAGTACGGAATGCAGTACTGAAGGAATGATTGGAGTCAGTTGGTGGATTTCTTGGTCACGGAGAACGCCTAAACCTAATTGACTCCTCTTGTCGTATGACATTGAGGGTCAACTTCATCTGGTGAGTGGGGATCTTCAGTTCACTTCCACGAGGTGTTTGGTAGCACATTTTATTAGAAGTCACTCTTTTTGGGATTTACATGGGGGGAACGTGCTTTTTGGAAAATAAGTTCTTCATATTAACTTGGATTTATGAACACTGGTTTTCACATGTTTAAAGTTTTTTTTGTGTAATGTGCAACTATATTAATTAACGTTTGATGATGCACGGTACTAGCAAGTGCTGTTTGTTCCCAGGAATTTAGATTTTTGTGAATCACTATCAGCTATCAATCACTGGATTTGAAATAGCTGCTGCAATTAACACATTATTAATTTTTTAAGGTTATTACTTCTGGAGCGAGTGTTTATTTATCACAAGCTTATAATAATTCTTACCTGTAGGTACTGTAGATATCTTCTAAACTTGCACCATTTAGGAGATATTTACTATATACGCTGCCACCGATGTCATCGGCGCATGCGTACTGAAGGAACGGCTTGCTCATGCCATTTCTTCAGTACCTGTGTCGTGACCAGCGGCACACATGTGCATGCGCGGGACTGATGTCATCGCGGCTTCGGCCAATTACAGCACCGGAGCCCGCGAACCCGTAAGTAGCTCATTATGCCTTTGTCTTGCAGGTTTTTTTTTTTTGGAGGTTTACAACCTCTTTAAATGTCAATTTAAAGCCTCCATAACCTTCATTGTACACTCTCCTGCACATTCTCCCCAGTTCTGGTTGTCAGTTGGACAGTTCAAGTTCCAATCTACAAAAAGAAGCTGGTAACAGTGCTCCCACTTCTATAATTGCTGTAACTGCTTGTTAGACTAGGTTCACAGTAGTGCAATACTGCATGTTGTGTTTGCACGGGCACAGCAGCGCATTCATTTCAATAGGTTGCTGTGCCTGCGCTTTTATGCAAGAAAAAGGTTTCTTCACCTCTTTTAAAGTGCAGCTGCATTGAAACTGCATGCTGCTTTGGCACCATACCATTCCGTGAGTGGGAAACCGTAACACAATTTTCAGTATGTTGGGTGCAATTCAAAGTTACTTGTAAAGTTCAAAGTACTTGTAAATGCTAAATGTTTTTTTATCTTAATGCATTTGCTGGATTGAAGTGGTTCTAAAGTCTCAAGATCTTATTTACCTTTATGCATTCTATGGATGAAGGTAAAAAAAATGTGTGCAGCAGCCCCCCCCCCCCAATACTTACCTGAGCCCCATCACAATCCAGCAATGTGCATGAGAGCCTTGGGTCTCTGGGGACTCTCCCTCCTCATTGGCTGAGACAGCAGCGGGAGCTGCTGTCAATCACAGCCAGTGAGCCAATGAGAGGAGAGGGTTGGCACTGAGCCGCGGCTTTGTGTCTGAATGGACACGCAGATCAGTAGCTCAGGAGCGAGCCTGCTTGGGTGCCCCTCGCAGAAAGCTGTTTGCTGTGGGGGCACTTGGCAGGAGGAAGGGCCTGGAGCGCCAGCAGAGGACCCCAGAACAGGAAAATTAGGGCTGCTCTATGCAAAACCACTGCACAGAACAGGTAAGTATAAAATATTTGTTATTTATTTATTTTTTTTTTTTAAACAAACTTGCCTTTAATATCACTTTAAGGTTAAAAAAAAAAACCTTCTGTGTGCAGCTCCCCCCCTCCATTCCCTGCTCATACTTACCTGTGCTTGAGAGCAGCAGCTCTCTCCACTCTCTCCCTCCAATGGTTCACACGGCTGTCAATCACAGCCAGTGACAATGCAGTGGGGGGCGGAGCTGAACCGTGCTGTGTGTCAAGAGCGAGCCCGCATGAGTGCCCCCCTAGCAAGTAGGCACTCGGTGGGGGATAGGAGCATGGAGCACCGGCGGGGGAACCCAGAAGTGGGGGACTGGGGCTGTTCTGTGCAAGACTATTGTACAGAGCAGGTACCCTATTTAGCGGCGTATAACACTCACCTTTTTACCCTGAAAATAGAGGGTAAACTGTGCCTGCGTGTTATACGCTGATATATTTTTTTTTACCAACGGGGGAGAGCGGGGATCGGTCGGTACCGCCCCGGGTGTCACCCATTGGGAGAGTGTCAGGCCGGCCGCCCCACCTCTCCTGGCCCTGGGACAGCAATGCCATACTTTAAAAACTTTAGAAAACATTACTGAAAGTGCCCTTTCTCATAAAACACTCCTCCTGTGTCACTCAATATAAATGGAAGCCTGTAATAACTCAAATAACGCCGCTCATTCTGGCCGCTCTCCTCCCGATCTGCCTCCTCCTCAAGTGTAGCTTTTGATTGGAGGAGGAGAGCGGTCATGTGACCATCAATGAAACAGCAGAGGAGAGTCACATAACCGGGTCCACGAGAGAGCGGCGTTAATTGAGGTATATAGAAGCTTTGATTTACAATGAGAGTGGCACAGGAGGAGCGGCATAAGAGAAGGGGCTGACAGTAATGTTTTCTATACTTTAAAGTATGCTGGCAATGCTGTCCCCAGGAAACTGGGGGTCTCCTGGGAGTGCAGGGGGGAGACTTTATAATGAAAGGAGGCTATATACTGTGCAGTGCTGTGCAGGGGTCCGTGTGCAGTGCAGGGGGTCCGTGTGCTGTGCAGGGGGTCCGTGTGCAGTGCAGAGGCTCCGTGTGCTGTGCAGGGGGTCCGTGTGCTGTGCAGGCGGTCTGTGTGCTGTGCAGGGGTCCGTGTGCTGTGTAGTGCTGTGCAGGGGTCCGTGTGCTGTGCAGGTGGTCCGTGTGCTGTGCAGGGGTCTGTGTGCTGTGCAGTGCTGTGCAGGGGGTCCATGTGCTGTGCAATGCTGTGCAAGGGGTCTGTATGCTGTGCAGTGCTGTGCAGGGGGTCCATGTGCTGTGCAGTGCTGTGCAAGGGGTCTGTATGCTGTGCAGTGCTGTGCAGGGGGTCCATGTGCTGTGCAGGGGTCCGTGTGCTGTGTAGTGCTGTGCAGGGGTCCTTGTGCTGTGCAGGGGGTCTGTGTGCTGTGCAGGGGTCCGTGTACTGTGCAGTGCTGTGCAGGGGGTCCATGTGCTGTGCAGTGCTGTGCAAGGGGTCTGTATGCTGTGCAGTGCTGTGCAGGGGGTCCATGTGCTGTACAGGGGGTCCATGTGCTGTGCTGTGCAAGGGGTCTGTATGCTGTGCAGTGCTGTGCAGGGGGTCCATGTGCTGTGCAGGGAGTCCATGTGCTGTGCAGTGCTGTGCAAGGGGTCTGTATGCTGTGCAGTGCTGTGCAGGGGGTCCATGTGCTGTGCAGTGCTGTGCAAGGGGTCTGTATGCTGTGCAGTGCTGTGCAGGGGGTCTGTGTGCTGTGCAGGGGTCCGTGTGCTGTGTAGTGCTGTGCAGGGGTCCTTGTGCTGTGCAGGGGGTCTGTGTGCTGTGCAGGGGTCCGTGTACTGTGCAGTGCTGTGCAGGGGGTCCATGTGCTGTGCAGTGCTGTGCAAGGGGTCTGTATGCTGTGCAGTGCTGTGCAGGGGGTCCATGTGCTGTACAGGGGGTCCATGTGCTGTGCTGTGCAAGGGGTCTGTATGCTGTGCAGTGCTGTGCAGGGGGTCCATGTGCTGTGCAGGGGGTCCATGTGCTGTGCAGTGCTGTGCAAGGGGTCTGTATGCTGTGCAGTGCTGTGCAGGGGGTCCGTGTGCTGTGAAGGGGTCAGTGTGCTGTGTAGTGCTGTGCAGGGGTCTGTGTGCTGTGCAGGGGGTCTGTGTGCTGTGCAGTGCTGTGCAGGGGGTCCATGTGCTGTGCTGTGCAAGGGGTCCATGTGCTGTGCAGGGGAGTCCGTGTGCTGCGCAGGGGGTCTGTGTGCTGTGCAGGGGGTCTGTGTGTTGTGCAGGGGGTATGTGTGCTGTGCAGGGGTCCCGTGTGCTGTGCAGGGGGTCTGTGTGCTGTGCAGGGGTCCGGAAAGTTTTTTTCCTGAAACTTCCCTCTTAAAATTAGGGTGCGTGTTATACGCCGATAAATGCGGTAAGTATAACATGTTTGTAATTTTTAAAAAAATTTAATTTACCCTTTACAATCACTTTAAAGGCACCCCCAGTGTGTTTTCTTTACTTTCACTGTGTTTTGTGTACGGCTGCATGTTGAGGCAGAAATGCATGCAATTTATTCCTCATTATTATGAACTTAGACTTATAGCGATCATACATTGTAACTTTGCAGCACTTGGAAATGAAGATACATTTGCAGGCTGTTAGGGCCCATTCACACCAGATGCTGTGGGACTGCGTTGGGTGGCTATTCCAGCACAGTCCCACCAAATGAGAAATCAGATTCCATGTCTCCCTATTTGTCTGGTTCACAGAACTGCATTGCGTTGGTGTATGGCCGGTGTGCAGTGAAAAAAGTACTGCATGGAGTGGCTTGGGTGTGATATGGTGCGGCCAGATCAGTACTTTGCATGCATTACTTTTTAGTGCAGAGCAATGGCAGTCAATACACTCTCGCACATTGTGGTGGTCAATTGAACTTTATGAAATGTCTTTGTAATAAAGTTTGTTTAAAAAAAACAATGAAGTTTGCTTAAAAACAAAAAAGTGAAAAGTGTGGTGTGCCAAGATTGGCACATCAGCGCTGTGCTGATCTGGCTGGACTGCATCGCACACCAGCCGATGATGGTGAGAACATACCCTTAGGCTGGGTTCACACCTATGCGAATTGGATGCAGGTTTCAATGCATCCAATTCGCATAGTAGGAGAATGTGACCGGTATTTGATCACCTCTGCGGTTTTTATTTTTTGCACTATAAACAAAAAAAGACCAACAATTTTGAAAAAAAATATATATTTTTTACTTCATGCTATAAAACATACCCAATAAAAAGAATGTAAAAAATCAAATGTATTCATCACATTAAGCCAATATGTACTCTGCTACATGTTTTTGGTAAAATAAAAAACCCAATAAGCGTGGTACCAATACAGTGATCAGTGCTAAAAAAAAAAATGCGCTGTCACTGTGCTAATGACACAGGGCCCCCCCGGCGCAAGCACCCTAGACACAAAATCACGTACAGTTATGTGATTTCGCACAGGAGAGGGATCCAGAAAGGGTTAAACCAGTGTGTAGTAGAAATTTACACAAATTCAACATTTAACCACTTGCTGCCAAATCACGTACCTGTACGTCATTTGACTTCAAGTGGTTGTCCCAGGGTAATGCCCACCCACCAATTTATTCTCTAAGGCCTCTGCTTTAAAAATAAATATATAACGTTTTTGGGGTTCTAACTAATTTTCTAGCAAAAAAAAAAAAAAAATGATTTTCCCATGTAGAGAAAAATGCCTGGTCTTCAACTGGTTAATAATCAAGTATAGTAATGGATTTATGCAAAGCCACTATAGCCAAGAAAAGCCGCCTTCCCTTCTGATACATTTTATTGATAAAGCGTATCAAATCCATAACATAATACTTAAAGAGAATAGCAGTCACAGCAACCTTCTGGGCTGTAAGTGATTTGTGGACATCACCACCATAGACGTTGTGTGAAAAGCACAGTCCGCTTCCTCGGGAAAAGATTAGAACTGGCATTAAATTTATATAGCAAACTGCGTGTGGTAGAAGCTTTCACAACATCCATTATACAGGGAGAAGACAGCATTATTCCTGGCTGAGTACTAGAAGAAATGTAATTTCCTCAATTTCACACTGAAAGTCTCCAAAAAAAAAAAAAACGATTTAAATGTTGGTTTGCATCAAAATGTTTCCACAGCGATATTCCCTCGGTTTGTAACATTTCTCTGGGCAGATGTACACAGCGATTCCCGGAGGATTTCAACTAAAAAATTCAGCCGTGGGTACAGATAAGCTGTCAGTTCCAAAATTCTGTAGGCAGAGAGCAGGGAAAATGAGAACCTAAAACAGTGTCTGCCTGAGAAAAAAATACGACAACAGCACAACAGAGGCAGGAAGAGTAAGTAAACAGTGGTGATTAGGATGCATTTTCTGATGTTCCATCTACACTGGCCCCTGTCTGACTTAAACTCATTGAAGAAATGAAGCAACAAAAAAGCATGACTCTGGGCAAATTTAAAAAATGAAATAAAATAGGGCCCTAGCCAGTGTACAAAATAAAAAAAAAGCAGCTAAAGCTGCAATACTTACGTCCAATACAAAGCTGTCCCTGACAGGACTTATTTTTCAACACTAGATGTCCTCAGTCTCCCAGGTTAAATGACACCCAGTGTTATTCAACCTTGAGTGAGGAAATGCTGTAAATACAGGGTGTCATGAGCCTGTCATTTCTATAGCATACTTTAGTTACAGTTAATTATTTCATATTTAGAGGATTACCCACAGCCGAAGAAAAGACAGAAGAGGAAGCACATCATATGACTGACCTAAAGACATCTGAAAATGGTAATGCCGTGTACACATGACTGGACTTTTCGACCGAACTGGTCCGACGGAACGAATCCGTCGGACAATTCGATCGTGTGTGGGCTTCATCGGACCTTTTCTGTCGAAAAATCTGTCGGACTTTAGAAATAGAACATGTTTCAAAACTTTCCGATGGACTCGAGTCCGACCGAAAAATCCATTTGTCTGTATGCTAGTCCGACGGACAAAAAAGGACGCAAGGGCAGCTATTGGCTACTGGCTATGAACTGACTTATTTTAGTCCGGTCGTACGTCATCACGTTCGAAACGATCGGACTTTGGTGTGATTGTGTGTAGGCAAGTCCGTTTTGTCGGAACTCCATAGAAAAGTCCTTCGGAGTTCAGTCCAATGAATAGTCCGGTCGTGTGTACACGGCATCAGATTGAAGTTGGGGTTGTGTTAGGTTTAGGGAGTAGAGCCCAGATTTGGGCTTTAAAGCAACCAGAAACCTGCTAATACTAATAAATATTGCAACTGGGCAAAAGCTAGGAAATACAGTCAGTAGGTTGTGTGCAAAAGGTGTTTACAATAAAAGCTCATCAGTAGTTCAATTGGCGGAAGCGCTCGGAATATGATGTGTATAATTAGGTGAGAGCTTTACTGAACAAAGGGTTTCTTTATTTCACCAATAAAAAAATGCACGGCTTAACGTGATTGCAAATGCCCACCTTGTAAAACCAGCCATTCTGTTGTTTTACATCACATTCCCTCTTTTCTCAGCTACATAAGAGCTGGGGGAGGAGAAGCAGCAGCACACTGAGCTTCTCAGTGAATGGCTGTGCAGCGGGGTGGTTGTGTCAGGACAAGTCTGATTATTGGAGGAGAGCACACTAAGTTCACAGCACAGCTAGAGAACTGACCACGGTGTGCACCAGGGATTTCACATAAAAGAATCAATACAAAGAGAACAGGAGACTTTCTCATACAAGTACATGGTACAGCAGGCACATATCAGGAATATGAAGTGTTGGGGTAACAAACTCTTTAACTTGTCATTTCTTCAGTTCAGGATGAAAACAAACATATCTGTAGGTAAAGGTTACATAGGGTACATAGGAATTATTAGTAATTATTATAATACAGGATTTATATAGCAGCAACAGTTTTTGCAGCGCTTTACGGCGTGAGGACAGACAGTAAAATTACAATACAATTCAATACAGGGGGGAATCAGAGGGCCCTGTTCATTAGAGCTTAAAATCTGGGAGGGAGGATCAAGTGATACAAAAGGAAATAACTGTGAGGGATGAGCTAATGGAGAAAATGAAAGTACAGTTGTTAGGTGGAGACAGGAAAAGGTTCTCTGAAGAGACGAGTTTTCAAGGATCGCCTAAAAGTGGATAGAGTAGGAGATAGTCAGACAGATTGGGGTAGGGAATTGCAAAGGATGGGAGAGGGGGAGAAGTCCCGGAGGCGAGCATGGGAGGAGATGACAAGGGAACTAGAGAGCAGAAGGTCTTGGGAGGATTGAAAAAAAAACAATTTGGTTGGTATTTTGAAATCTGGTTAGTGATGTAGCTGACCAAGGTGTGGATGGCTTTGTAAGTTATTGTTAGTATTTTGAATTTAATATGTTGGGTGAGTGGCAGCCAATGAAGGGATTGACAGAGAGGGGTATTAGACACTGAGCGGTTTGTAAGGTGGATAAGTCTGGCAGCAGCAATCATGATGGACTGAATAGGGGATAGCCTAACCTGTAAAGGTAAGCCAATGAGGAGGGAGTTGCAGTAGTCAAGGTGAGAGATAATCAGGGAGTGAATTAGGAGCTTGTGGTGCCACAGGATAGTAAGGGACGTATTTTAGAGATGTTGTGGAGGTTGAGGCGGGTAGCTTTGGACAGTGATTGGATGTAGGGCCAAAAGGAGAGTTCAGAGTCCAGGACTCAGTACTCTGAGTCCTAGCACCCTGGCATGCGAGGATGGGTGGATGGTTGTGCCATTGATCTTGACAGAGAAGTCAGCGGAAGAGGCACCTGGGGGAGGAAATATTATGAGCTCGGATTTGGACAGGTTGAATTTGATGTAGTGGTGTGACATCCAGACTGATATGTTAGTCAGTATATTAGTGATGCGCGAGGAGACTGAAGGAGTGAGCTGAGGTGTAGAGAGATATATATGGGCGTCATCAGTATAGAAATGGTATTGAAAGCCATGGGAGGCTATCAGCTGACCTAGGGAGGAGGTGTAGATTGAGAATAGGAGAGGTCCAAGAACAGAACCTTGGGGGACCCCAATGGAGAAAGGAAGAGGAGAGGAGGAAGTAGAATTGTAAGTGACACTACATTTGTGGTGGGATAGGTAGGATAAGAGCCAACAAAGAGCACAGTCAACTGTTTTGAATCTTACAAATGCAAAAATTTAGAAATTGGATGAAAGGTTTAGCACTGGGAAACACTTTTTGAAACATAAAAAGTGCATTTTAAATACAACTATATAGATCAGACCAAAATAAGGGACAAATGAGGAGGAAAGAAGGACAGAGAGACTTTGTTCCAAATCAGGGACAGTCCCGCATAGTCTCTTAGTAGGTAAGGTTGAATAAAGACAATAGTCCATCCAGTTCAACCTGTGTAGGTGCAAGCGTGTCAGTGTCTATAATTATTTCCCATATCCCTGTATGTTGTGCTCTTTAAGATGCACATCCAAGAGTCTCTTAAAAATACCCATACTTCCTGCAGCCACCACAAATTGTGGAAGAGAGAGTGAAAACCCCCCTGCACAGTTTAAGATTAAACCGCTTCTCCTCCAATCTCATTGATTGGCCCCGTGTCCTCTTACACTCCTTGAGACAGAATAATTTTGTTCCTATGCTGGGGTTGTCATTGAGGTATTTGTAAATCACTATCATATCTCCTCTCAAGTGTCGTTTCTCCAGCGAGAATTAAATTTAGTGTTTGCAGTCGTTCCTCGTCATTGAGGTCCTCCAATTCCCTTATTAGTTTTGTTGCCCTTCTTTGGACTCTCTCCAGTTTCAGCACATCCCTTCTGAGCACTGGTGACCAGAACTGGTCAGGGAAAATTGGATGAAAGGGACAGTTGGGAGCTATGTGCATCGGGGATAAATGCTAAGAGAGCATGAGGCCTAAAGGTAAAGTTGCTCACAGTAAACTGTAGACAAGTTGCATTAGGAAATGTAACAAATTGCTAGTGTATGCATAACCTATATGTGATGAAGCACCAGGAACTACAAAGTTTGTCAAATGACAGTGTGCATACCTGCTGTACCTGCACATTCCTAAACTGACCACCTAAAGCCAGGAATGACTTTGAATCCTGATGTAGAGCCATTCTCTACAGTGAAATGAAAACATCATTCTCCTATGAAGTATTTAGTTGGAAAATCCAACATCCTGGAAGTTGTCTAGAACTGACCTTTCCCACTGGTGTGGTCACTCTGCGTACCTATTGCCTATCTGGTAATTATTAGATTCATGATACCCGATAGTACATATTTGTTTCAGGTGGGTGGTCCTCCAAGTAGTACAGGACAGGCAAAGATGACAACCTTGAAGCCTGCACCTTTCAAGTCAGGAATGACAACTCCCTTATGTACATGTTGACATGTTCCAAATCAAACCACTTGCACAGAGGCTGTGTCTAGGAACATGAGGAACGGAGAGTAATATGTGGCTGCCAAGCCAGTTTACAGTAATTTCCTCTGTAGGGTCCTCTGAGATATTTTCTGCAGCTTTGAGTCTGTGAGTACCCAACAGCCCAGCAGATTTTCCTCTGATCATAAGTATTCAGCAGTTCAGTAATAGCGTTACCGTAGCCCTAAGATGGCAGATATATCTCTGACCAGCTGGGAGATATCTGTCTGTTCTTTAATAAATGGCTTGAGTCAGGAACCTCTGCAGTATTCTCTATGTGGTGATAACAGCACACTTTCTGCACTCTGATCCCTCTTTTATGTTTCATAGCAGAAGGAAGGACTTATTCCACTCTTAGAAAATTATTAATATTGCCTGCTGAAAGTTCACATATCATATAACAAGTGATTCCAAAAATCACAAAGAATTTTATACAATTAGCAGCCTATTCATGGCCTCTTTTATAAAGTGTTCGGGGCTGTTTAAAGCTGAGCTCCAGGCTAGAACAAGAACACATGAAGTATGAATTACAATCTGTTAATGTGGCACCACATCCAGTACCTCTATAAAGACAGAAAAAGAAGGGACGTTTAGACCTCGTTCCCATTAAACACGGCTTTGAAATCGTGCGATTTCATCTTAAGCCGCACGATTTGGGTACGACTTCATGCACAGATGGCTATTGAAGTCGCACCCGAAACTGGTAAAAGTAGTGCAGGAACTACTTTTGAAAATCGGTGCGGTGCCGCAAAGTCTGCGTCACACTGATTGGAATGGTGGCATTGCTGGCAATAGGCTGCAACTTGTCAAATCTCTTCAATGTGAACGAGGGCTAAAGGCAGCCACCCATAACCCCAATATAAAGGGGGAAAAAAGCACTAGAGTATGTCATATAGTAAAACACTATACAAAGTTTATTAAGCATAAATTAAAACTTTATTTAAAACTTTTAACATCCATGTAGGATGTGTGACAACATTCCAAAGGGGTATACTGAACTCCTATATCCTCCAAAACTACAATATCTAGCCTGAGTATTCAAAATTACATACAGGTATCAATAGGCTGGGTGAAGGAAGATCCAAACAAAAAATCTTTATCTACGCGTTTCGCTAGACTTAGCTTCCTCAGGAGTTCCTATATCCTTGTAAGAATAAATTGTAATTATTCACAACTCGTTAAAAGTTTCCATAGAATGTATATCTTCAAATGTAACAATAATATATCTAATGCTGGTGCATTGCAGCGGCAGCCGGTACATAGGGGGCACTCAGGCGCCGCCCCCATCCATGTGTCTGGCCCCCTAATCTACATGCCGGGCGCCGGACGCATGGATTTCAATGGAGTTTTTTTTTTGAAGCATGTGATTAGAGCCCGAGGCTCTTATTGGCTTAAAAAAAGGGTGGGCTTGGGCGCAGAGCACTGCGCCCTGAGCCCACCCACTTTTCTGGCAATAGCAAATTAATGGAGGCCTATGATCACCACCACATCCCCATATGTGGGGGGGATCGCTGCATTCCAGTCCGTCTCCCGCGGGGGGGGGGTTGGCGTTGATTTGCCGCCCCCCCCCCAAAAAAAATATTGAGCACCAGCCGCCACTGGTTCAGGGATGCTCAATCTTATGGTGAGAGGTACAGACCAACCCAGGGGATTATATATATCGCAGCACCAGGACCACATACCAGGTTGTAGGGAAACCCCCCAAAGAGGGGAGAGGGCAGTATACCAATGAAATCATAATAATGAAACAAGAAAATACACTAGAAAACAAGAAAATACACTTGCAGAGGGCACCTCCCCACCCACTACAAGGGTTGAATGCTCATTATGTCTAGGGGTGCCAGAATAAGAAGTAATACATAGCTCATTCCATGCTCCAGCAGGACTCCTCTATCTGTGCGACTGGGTCGTACAGCCTTCTAAGTAATCCCCTCACATCCGCTCTTTATAGTTTATTCACACGGGCTGGTCAGGACTCCAGTAGCAGTGATCCTTTCCTCTTTACACTCACGGTGGCATGAGCATTACCCTCACCACATATACTTCAGGGTTAATAGCCCTGCATTGTACATGATGATGCACAGGCTGGGGATTCAGGGAGAAGAAGGAAGCCCTGGAAACTGTAGGAGATGCAGAATAGGGCATATAATATTGTCTCTTTTGCTACTTGCTAGAAATAATGAGCATTGAACCCATGGAAGTGCAGGGGTGGCCCCCACTGTAAATGTATTTTATTGTTCCATCTTGGAGTTCAGCTTTAAAACTTTTGTTTGTTTTTCTATGTCTTTGCTAAATGCCACTAAAGAAGAGAAAGAAATAACCTGGTGCTTTCCTCTACTGTCCCGCAAGCAATATTGGAAAATCAGGCAACATGCATTGAATGGTAAAGGGCACATCATTCGGTGGCAGCGTAATTGGTTTGCAATAATTGGACCACATCTTGTATTCTATTCATATATGTGGCACTGAGTGACTTCACTGGTTGCTAAGGATGCAGAATACCAAAAGGTAGCAATCTGCAAGAAAGTTGGCTAAAATCCCTGCAATGAGCATACATCACCCAGAGTGGAGTTACTCTTTAAGGTGATCACGTCATCAAGACCAATACAGGGTCTATAGCTCTGCATTGGACATGATAATGCTGTGGGCCAGTCCACCAAGCTGGTTAGGGCTTGTTCACAAGTATGGTAAAGATTGACGTGCTTTTGAAAAGCGTCCTAGACTGGGATCACATTTTAGAGGTGTTTCACAGGCAGTGAGGTGAGGAGACCGTATGTCGCCTTCTCATTGCCTGATGTAACCCCTAAATGCTGCACTACTGCGCTGCTATCATGTGCATTGCATGTGATTGCTGTGCGCCCATAGGTGTGCGCACAGGGTGTGCCGGATGTGCCTTAGCATTAGCATTATCGTTCTGTGTGCCGGCAGGAAGATGGGAAAGATTTCCCTCTTACCAGCTCTGCTATAAGAGAGGTGTTTACGCACTTCTCTTTCACTGTACCGGTGCCGTAAACTCCAACTCGCCATAATCTCCAACCACGTCACTTACAATCACTGTCTAGCAGCAATAATTGGAGATTTTGATGAGTTGGCTGTTTTCACAGAACACCAGCAGTGTATACTCTACAGTACACGATATAATGAGTGGGCAATGTTAGTCTGCCCGATACTAACCAACAACATGGCCGCCTCCAAGGTAGCGACAACTTTTTTCCTCCTTACCCAGTACTCTGTCAAAACAGCCAACTTGTGTACCATCGTGTATACGCTGCCGGTGTTCTGTGAAGACAGGCAACTCATCCAAATCATCAATTATTGCTGCTGGACAGTCACTGGAAGTGATGAAGTTGGAGATTTTGGCGAGTTGGAGTTTTTGGCAAAACACCGGCACTGAGATCAATGTGGCGGGGTCATATACTGTGTATATATAGACACACACAAACACGTGTGTTTGAGCTTTAAGGTGCACGCCATAATGCAATAGGCTGTGCACACCTATGTGTGCGTCCCTAACTCTGGAATGAGTCGTGTTATATAAGTAGTATTGCCCACCAAATGCAGAGCATTGTGGTCGTGGCATGTGTGCATTACCAGCCGCTGCCTCTGCGGGTGCTGCTAAAGAGGGAGCACTTGAGGGGTGGGGGCAGTAAAAGCGCAGCTCAACCACGTAGTTTTTCCACCCCAACCTCACATGTGGACGAGTCCTAAAAGCACTTTTACTCTCCTCTAGACCTAAGCAAGCAGTTAAGCCTTGCAATGCAGGCACAGCTCCACTGCAAGGGAGATTTTCAGATTTCCCGCAATAATAAGACTCCTTTCACACTGCGGCAATTTTCAGGCGTTTTACCACTAGAAATAGCGCCTGAAAACTGCCTACCATACCGCCCGAATGTGAAAGCCTGAGTGCTTTCACACTGGGGTGGTGTGCTTGCGGGACGTTAGAAAAAGTCCTGCACGCAGCATCTTTGGGGCGGGTTGGGAGCGCTTGTGTACTGCACTCCCAAAACACCTCTGCCCATTGAAATGAATGGGCAGCGCTTCCGAAGCGCCTGAAAAGCCGCAACATGGACATTTTTAACCCCTTCTTTGGCTGCCAGCGGGGGTTAAAAGCGCTCCCCCTAGCGGCTGAAAAGCCCTGCTTAAACAGCGATAAAGCACCGCTAAAATAAGCAGCGCTTTAGTGCTAACTCACGGGTGGCTCCAGTGTGACAGGGGTCTAAGTGAAATTCTGAAAACACCCCACCATATCTTCCCCTTTATATATTTTCTCTTTTAGGCGTCTTTCTTCAAAAAAGAAAAATCAAGTTGGCTTTATTTGATATTGTTCCTATACATTTCCTCATTTATCACAGCAATGCAGCGGAGGATTTTTTTTGGATAGGGATTCTGTGAAATAACAATGACCTGATTAAAATCTGGATTTTTTTTTTTGTCAGCTTCTGTGCCTGCAAGTATCTTGGCAGACCTGTCTGAGAGTGACAGGCATGGAAAAACACACCAGGCAGGCAGAGAGTGCTGGTAAATCAGGAGCAAGTGATCAGTGTGTAAGTGGGGAGACACGGTGGAGGAGCTTCAGTGGGAGGAAAGAGAAGTACTCAGAGAGTGGCAGAAGAAGATAATCGACTGGGAAAGCAGAGAGATCAAAACAGCATGAAGGGATGCCCTAAGGGATTTCACCAAAGAAAGGCGTACACTTCACAGCTGAGAGAAATGCAGACTCCATATAAGTCTATGCAAGGCACAGGCAGCCCAGACAAGTGCTAATCTTCATCTCCTGTGCATTGCTTTTCAACTGCATCCAAGCAGCAGCCTGGAGAATAGGTGAGATGGCACAGCTGCAGGCAGGATGGGATACCCTGACCCTGGGCACCAGCCACTCCATCTGCCCCTTTTCCCTTTATTAGGAGATCCTAGGAACTGCTCTCTCCACACCCCTGCCACCCAGGGGACAAGCTAGAAGCTCTTTTTTTGGCTTTGGACAATTGTTAACCCTGCTGAAGTTTTAACTTGAAAATCAAAGACATTGGATACTTTGTGAACTTCACTTGTGGATAGCAAACTATTGAATTAAACCAAGTAAGTCATCTTTTTTTGTATTATGTCTTACTGCAATGGGGTCTGGCTTAAATATCCCTTATCAATGACTGTTGCATCTTGTATTTTTTTTTTGCTTTGGAAAAGTGTTCTTTTTTGCAAAAGCAATTTTTTTAGTGTCAGATACAGTATTTTCATTCATGTTTGTTTATAAAAGGGAATACATAGTATTATTATTTTTATGTGTTTATTTGGACTTGTTTTTGCACTGTTGTTTAATTGCATCTGTAGAGATAACGGGCTGTTTGAGTTCGATAAGGCAAGCTCTGTGGGCTGGGGAAGGCTGCCACCTACAGGAGAGATTGGGAACTAATATCATTGAATTACAAATAAATGTGTCTCCTAATACTCCAAGACTGGAAGATTCATTTTACTGAGGCTAGGTTCACTATTGCAAATCCCCACATCCAATTCGCAATAGCAGGAGATTTTGACCAGCTTTCTATGGAGCTGGTTCACGTATCCCCGCTGCGGCTCCGGTGCGAATTTGCACATTAGCCCTGTGCGTCTTTTGGTCCGTTTCAGGTCAGAATTCAGCCAAAAATTCAGGCTGAAATAGGACCTGAAATGGTGAACGGGGACACACCGGACCCCTGCTGTGAGCCGCATGCAAAGATAGCGTGAACCAAGCCTGACTGACTGCGACAGTCACCTGTGGCATACTGGAATCCACCAAAGAGAACATTAGGCGGACACCTTAATTACAATGAATCTGAGTCAACTTGTCACCTAAAGCAGTATTAGGCTTGGTTCACACCTAAAAAGCATTAAAAAACACTTTTTGCAGAAACGCACTACAGTCCATTTAACATGATTTCCTGTGGGATACGTTCACATCTTTGCTTTTTGTCAGCCGCTGTGTTTTTGGTAAGGGGACTTTTTTAAAAGCAAAACAGTGCATTTTTGGTTCAATAGACTTCAACTGAGAAGCTGCAGAAAAGCATGTAGTGCGTTTTTTGCTGCAATTTTTATTTTGCTTTTTTGAATCCACCCAACAGTAAATTAGCCAAAAAAAGCATAAAAAACTCAAAACGCATTAAAAAATGTGTGAAAAATTTGTCAAAAATGTGTGTACAAAAACGCAAAATGCACTGGAGAAATTAATCAAAAGCAAGCCGCATAGGTGTGAACCGAGCCTCAAGCTCCAAAACGAAAAAATGTAATATACTGCAGCTTACCAATCCTTAAATGTGGTAGCTGCATTTGTTTTATTTTTTAGGCTTTTTTCCTTCTGTTTTCACCTGGTTATCCTGCCAGTAACACATCTCATAACGTAGGATGTCTCCACTCTGGATGGAGGGGCAGTGGAGACACCCTTGGACAGCAGCATTGTTAATCTGGGGGAAGGGTAGTGTTAGATGCACTTTCAAATTTAGTTGTACTTGACAACAAATTGAAGCCAAACTCCAGCTAAGCCCCCGTTCACACTGGGGTGACTTGTCATGCGATTTGACAGTTCCAAAATCACATGACAAGTTACACCCCATTGCTGGCAATGAAACATTTTATATCTCCTCGACTCATGTCGCAGCGATTACGAAAAAAGTTCCTGCTCTACTTTTTACCAATTTAACCACTTCAGCCCCGGAAGATTTGGCTGCTGAATGAGAAGGCCCTTTTTTGTGATTCGGCACTGTGTCGCTTTAACTGACAATTGCGCGGTCGTGCGACGCTGTACCCAAACAAAATTGACGTCCTTTTTTTCCCCTTTTTTTCTTTTGGTGGTATTTGATCATCTCTGCGTTTTTTTATTTTTTGCGCTATAAACAAAAAAAGAGCGACAATTTTAAAGAAAACACAATATTTTGTACTTTTTGTTATATTAAATATCCCCATTTTTTTTTTTTTTTTTTAAAAGCTATTTTTTTTCTCAGTTTAGGCCGATATGTATTCTTCTATATATTTTTGGAAAAAAAAACGTAATAAGCGTATATTGATTGGTTTGCGCAAACGTTATAGCATCTACAAAATAGGGGATAGATTTATAGTATTTTTATTTATTTATTTATTTTTTTACTAGTAATGGCAGCGATCTGCAATTTTTATCATGACTGCGACATTATGGCGGACACATCGGACAATTTTGGCACATTTTTGGGACCATTGTCATTTATACAGCGATCAGTATTATAAAAATGCATTGATTACTGTAAAAATGTCACTGACAGTAAGGAGGTTAACACTAGGGGGCGATCAAGGGGTTAACTGTGTTCCCTGGAAGGTGATTCTAACTGAAGGAGGAGGGGACTGACTAGAGGAAGTGATGGATCGTGGTTCCTAGCTAATAGGAACACACGATCTGTCACTCCTCTCAGAACAGAACAGGGATTTGTGTGTTTACACACACACACACTTCTGTGTTCTGTCCCTCGTGTCCGATGGTCATCACGACCATCGGCCACGAGCATTGGCACCCCCACTGTGCAGCGTACACCTGCTCTCCCGATTCCGCAAGCCGACGTATAGCTACGACGGTTCGCGGGATGGTTTGCCGACCTGCCGCAGTAAAATGACAGCGGCTGGTCGGCAAGCGGTTAAAGTAATTGTAATTGTTTAAAAAATAAAATAATAATAAACATGTTATACTTACTTCTGTGCAGTTGATTTTGCACAGAGTAGCCCAGATCCTTCTTTTCTGGGGTTCCTCTTCGCTGCTCCTGGCCCCTCCCCCCTGTCGAGTGCTCCCACAGTAAGCAGCTTGCTATGGGGGCACCCGAGCCAAGTTGCAGCTCCGTGTAACCATTCAGACATGGGGCTGCAGTTCGGCCCCGCCCCCTCTCTCTCCTGATTGGCTAACTGACTTTGATTGACAGCCAATGGTGCCGCTGCTGTGTCCCAGCCAATCAGGAGGGAGGATCCGGGATGGCCGAGGGACTCGTGGACATCGCTGGATAGAGATGTGGCTCAGGTAAATATTAGGAGGTGCTGGGAAGGCTGCTACATATAATACATAAAGTAAAAAAACCTCCTGGCCTTACAATTCCTTTAACTGTGACTTGCATAGACTTCTGTTAAATAAATTTGCAACCCGAAATGAAATCGGCAGTGCAAAAAGCATTGATGTGCGTCTTTGAAATTGCGCTGAAGTAGCGAGATTTCAAAACCGGCCAGTATGAACCAGGGTTAACGCTTTTTAAGCAGTTACAGCAAACAGGTTTTTTTTCCTTTTGGGGTAAAGGTTTTATACAAAGGAGTAAAAAGCTGACCGTTGTAAGCCCCCCTGTCGTTAATTGGTTTGCATTAATCCTCGAACTACTGCTTTGTCTGAACAGCTTAAAATAAGTTGAAAAATAACAGACTTAAGCCTCATACACACGATCTGATTGTTGGCCAACCGAGCGTCTGATTTTTGTCCAAAGGGCATGTGCCAGGATCTTGTCTTGCATACTAATGGTACACAATTGTCGGCCAACAAACACGAACATAGTGCCGTACTATGAGGAATTTCAGCTCTTGAGCCACCCTCTGGGCACCTTCTGCTAATTTCGTGTTCGATAAGCGTTGATTCAGAGCATGCGTGTTTGTACTTTCAACTCTTGTGTGATGGACTTGTGTATAGATGATACGAAAATCTGATAACAGACCGTTGTCCACCGAAAAATTTACTAGCCTGCCATCCAATATTTGTTGGATGAAAGTTGGAAAACAATTGTCAGAAGGAGTGTACTAACGGTCAGATTTTAGGACAACAGTCTGTCAACAGACAATCCCCTGCCAACAATCTGATCATGTGTACGAGGCTTTACAGGCCGGATCAGCAGGTGAAAATGATGAGGGGAAAAAGAGCTGAAAAAATAAAACAAATGCAGCCACCACATTTGTGGATTGGTAAGCTGCAATATATTACATTTTTGGTTTTGGGTTTAACACACTTTCATTTTACTAACTGGCAGTGACAACGTACATCTGTGCCATCGTGAGATCCTCGAAAGAGAACATCAGGCTGGCAGTTTTTATTCTGCAGTTTATTTAAGTCAATTTACAACATGTCACTGCAGTAGTTAACCCTTTAGGTAGATGTTAGGCAGGTGATTCTTCCAGTAGAGACAAATCGCCAGTGACACGATAGCTAAAAAGTCTGAGTTTGCCTGCGTATCCTATGGAATTGCTCTCTCTGTAGCCAGATACAGTAAGATGTTTCTCTGTGGCTGGACTGGATGCTGCTGAAACTCAATTGCTGTCGATGGGAGTGACAGCTCGCCGCCTCAGCTACAGAGGGAGTGATAGGGGCATAGGGAAAAACGGCAGCTTCTTAGCGATCTGGTCGCTGGGAATTTCAACAACTTTCCAACAGTAGGACCACTAGTGTCAGAGTTCCCCATTTGACATTAGCCTAATAATGTGTAGCACAGTGGGGGTTATTCAATAAAACTTGAGGTGCAACATCTGGTACAGGTCTGCGTAGAAACCAATCAGCTTCCAGGTTTTATTGCCAAAGCCGAACTAAACAAGCTGAAGATAGAAGCTGACTGGCTACCATGCACAGCTGCAGCGCCGGGACAAGGGGTGGGCAGGAGGGACCGCTGCCCTGGGCACTTTGATATCATGTGAGGTGGGGGGAAGGGGATTTGTGTTGGAAGGGGGAATTTGGCAGCAGGGAGTATTATTCTAGTTGGGAAAATTTGGGGGGGGGGGGGTTGCTAAGAGTGATTTAGGGGGGTTTGTGTTGGGAAGGGTGATGGGGGAAGAAGATTTGTGCTGGGAGGGGGGATTTTGGAGGTAGAGGAGTTGTGCTAGGAGGGGGGATTTCAGCAGGGGGGCAGATTTGTCCTGGGAGGAGGGGGACTTTATGCTTAGGGGATTTTTGCTGACACATAATGCTCATACATCTTGGGGGGGGCGCAGTGTGGCATGTTCACCCTGGGCAGTAGATGACCTTGTCCCAGCACTGCACAGCTGCACCAGGTTCTGTGCGCACCAGTTTTAGTAAATCTGAAACAATTGTCCATTGCTGGCTATCCTACACCCAAACCAGTACCACACAATGAACCAGTTTTGTTTTGTTGTGAACATGTAGATTTATAGTATAGTACATTTAAAGCATAATACTACTTTCATATAATTCCAAAGCAAGACAGCAAAATAATTATTAGTATCTATAGTGTTTATTATCTATTTGGCCTCTATAGGCTTTGTGCTCAATAAAATGCTCCTCTTCTTCCAGTCAAGCTGGAACTCTAGTAGAATAGTAGTTGTGTATACACTACTGTATGAATCTACAGTTCTCAACCAACTGTGAAGACGTAATATGAGGCACAATGAAGGCTTCAAAATGGTATAAAAATGTATGATGGCAAGATGATTGACAGATGCTTCATTACATTCCCTGATTAAAGTGGTTCTTCAGTCTTAACAAAAAAGTAAATAATTCAATAAAAGTCAGCAACTACAATTACTGTAGCTGCAGACCTTTAAAAAAAGGGCACTCACCTGTCCAAGGATCCAGCGCTGTCCTCACCCAGGCTAGTTCTTTGCTGGTCCCCTGTACCAGCATGTTTACTAAGGGAAACTGGCTGTGACTCCTTGCACTTGTGAATGGACCTTCAGCCTTCTAGGACCCATGTCTCAGAAGGTTGTGGGCAGGGAGAAGAGGGGGGAGAACTTCCACTCCGATCTCCTAGGTACCTGCTAATACTAGGTACCCCTCCCCCCCCAAAAAAAAACTTTGAAAGTGGGAGAGTTTAGGGTGAATAGAGGTGTTAAAGGAAAAGTACAGTCAAAACTTGTTTGGCTGTACTTCTCCTGTGGATCACAGAAGTGCAGTTCGTTCTACACTCCTGTGACACATTTTCAGCAGACAGGCTGCTGTTGGCTGACATCATGGAGCGGGTCCAGGCTCGGGAAAGATGGCGACCATATGTCGGAATCCGCCCACATGCCTGGACCGGTACCCGGCCCAGCCTTTCGGTGAGCCGCTGAGAGCCTGAGCCAGCCGCTCCCGCCCCCTCCACAGCTCATCGCTCCGGTAAGTGCAGGGGGGCAGAGCAGAGAGCCGGTGACTGACAGTCACCGGCTCTCTGCTCAGGGAGCTGTGAGAACCGAGCGGGTCTTAGAGTCGGTGGGGGACAGATACAGCATCCACCCAGGTAAGTATGATTCTGAAAAAAAAAAAAACATACTTTTAAAGCCGAGCTTCCCTTTAAGGATGAAGTTCCGCTTTAAACAGGTCATTGACCTGAAACCAAAATGCAGGTTGGAACATTTTACTTTACTGGACACATGCTTGCTCTGAGTCATTGACTCACAAAATACCAAAGCAAGGATGAGAACAATGACCCCAGAGATGGCACATTTCAGATCACCCTTTGTTTTTTTTTCTTTTTTCAAGATAAGTTTAAAAAAACTATTAGATAAGCACCTGAACGACCGCAACAAACAGGGATATACAATGTAATACTGACATAGAATCACACACATAGGTTGGACTTGATGGACTTGTGTCTTTTTTCAACCTCACCTACTATGTAACTATGTAACTATGTAAGATGGTGCAAAGCCAAAAAACAGTCCTTTGCATATCCAAAATGTACGTAAAGCTAAGTTCATATAAACCACTCTTCCAAATCTTGTCTTGCATTACAGATACCATATACATGACAATGAGCTATATCTTTATAATTATTTCTCATGTACTGTAATTATATATACCAGGACATGATTAACTTCTTATCTTTGTATCTTTAAATAACCATACTGCAGACTGTTTGCTGGCAGGAGTGCTACTTGGATGATGCTATCCCTCCCACTCGCTCATATCATTCTACAGCTTACCACACAAGTTACAAGTTATCTGATTGTACAATCTTCTTTAGATCTACCAATAACTATGTAGAACAAGGGCCTGTCTGATTAGATACAAATCGATTGGTTAGATTAGCATACCCCCTAACTTTCTAATACTGTATATATGATACAGATGGACACCTTTGAGCACACAGTATGTAGGCAAAGGATAGGCCCTGCCACAGCCCCAATTATAGACCAACATACAGAAAATTATTGGTTGAACCACACAAGTGCTTTTCTTACATTTATATTTCCTTTATATTGGTTTTTCAAAATAAGAAATGCAGTAATGTAGAGGTTGAATAAATGTTTACTGCAGCATAACTGTTTTGGTTGTAAAATAGTACTTTTTCTATAGAAATGTACACATCAGACCAAAAAGAGGGACAACTGACGTTGAATAAGGGACAGCGGAATTTGGACTGAAAAAGAGGGGACAGTTGGGATCTATGGACTAGATAGGTCCTTCTATAACATAGTTTTGGGGAATCTAAAGCTGATTGCACAAAGGTTGTATGGTCAGATTATTATATGTATATATGTATATGTGTTTGTTACCCTAAAGAAAAAAACGCAGATCCTGTTTCCATAAAGCATGTTATACAGCACAGTGCTTGTGCTGTGTAATTTGGCCCCTTCTGTCACCTAAAAAATCTGGCTGATCCTGCCTGGCTATACCCTCCCCCCTGTAAACTGACCACGGTTTATCATGGCTACTGGGCCCTGACACCGTGGTCAATTACATGCCTCTGTCATCCGCAGCCCTGCTCTGTCCTCCCCTCCCACGCTGCCTGTCTGCTCTGTGTCAGTGCCCTTCCTGCTGCTATTATAACTACAATAAAATCCTCCCATCCCCTCTGTAAAATAACAATATGTGTCCCTGTGCCTGTGTTATATAAAAAAGCTGCCGATCTGTACCTATATCAGAGCATCTCTCAGCGCTCACGTGACTCCTCGGCTCTCTCTCCTATCCTCCTCCCTCAGCAGGAGTGCGTGGCCCCACTATAGTTGTCAGCCGGGCAGAGGAGAGAACAGAAGAGTCACGTGAGCGCCATGAGACGCTCTGATATAGGTACAGATCGGTAGCTTTTTTATATAAAACAGGTACAGGGACACTTATCCTTATGTTACAGAGGGGATGGGAGGATTTTATTGTACTGAGGTAACAACTACTTTAAGACTTGACTAAGTTAATCCCATGCAATTTGGTGCATAGGGCAGTTGTATTGTGTATGGTGAGCCTTTAGTAAGAAAGGTTCATTTCATAACAAAATGCACACATTTATTATTTATTAGGGCTCATCATGTAACTTTGCCTCCATACTGTGTGCTAATAGGCGTCCCTCTTTATCATATATACTGTAATAGAAAGTTGGGGGGTATGCTAATCTATCCAATCAATTTGGATTCATGCCCGAACTGTCAGTTCACAGTGCGATATGCGAGCTGAAATGGGGGTGTAATTAATGTATTGACGCTCCTGGCAGTTCACATATGGCAGTGTGAACTGCTGTGCGAGTCGGGTGCGATGCGGGAACCCGCAGTGGCTTAGCAGGGTTCAAGTGTGAACCGAGCCTTAATGTTATAAGATGCAATATTTTGCATTATTCTTGTGGAAATATTTTGAGCCCAATCTACCTCATTTATAAAATGAAAGGAGTGTTTCTGTTTTCCTATGTTTTTTTTAATGCGTCATTTCTTCTATCAAAGAGTAGCACTTTGTGTGTGGTCCTCCTGTTCTTTAGAACCACCGGTTGCGTCTTTTAGTATCATGCTGAGATGAGGGCGGAGTGCAGCAGCAGCAGTTCAGGTTGATGCTGCAGTCTCTGCTCAGTTCTGTTTCTTATGGGAACACAGCGAGTCTTCTCCTCTCATTGTATCCTGATTGGATGTATAGGGAAAACTCATGGTAAGCTTTGCTCTTAAAATGACCCAGCGTTTGCTACTCCCATGGAAAGGAATATGAACCATACTTGCATAGGCATCTTTATATCAGTGTGTAGTTTTACAAATGTTCGTAAATCTGTACAAGGACACTGTTTTATGATGCTAAAAGTTGGCAAAACTCCATGTTTATAAATTTGTCTTGTGCTCTTGTAGTGATCTGCGTCTCCCATGTGCACGTTTTTCTGGCTGTATAATCATTGAGCAGCTTGTTTGTTTTTGTCTTTGCATTTTTCTGTACAGTATACCCTGTAATAGATGGTTAAGGAAATTGATCAATTATAAAAATGATATGTTGTTTCTTGTTACTCTCGTTGGGAATCTTCAAGTTAGCATTTCCCCAGAAACAGCAGTGGCTGCTAAAGAGTATAATACAGTAAAGAGTAAAATCCTCGGGATGCACAAGATATCCATTACATCCAGCGCGTGCAGAAGGTTGAATGTTCGTTGATTAGCACGCACTTTACTCATCCCTACAATTTGACAAGGATGTGTTGTTATAATTATACATTAAGATGTATGCAATATCTTTGTCAGGGAATAAGAGGAAATGTGCACCTGCATATATGGGATTAATGCTGTATAGTACAATTGTTCTTGTCTGAAATACTCCATATCCTTTCTAGACTATTTTCAACTGCTCTCCCCCCAGACCCCTGTACATCTATCCTTAACATCAAACCTCCGTCCCTGATCTCAACTCTATGCAAGCTGCTGTTACAGGTGAATACTGCTGTTAAGCAAACCATAGCAAAGGCTTGGAACTCCTCCACCCTTAGAACAGTTGATACTAAACAAAGGATCAACCAGGTCATGATCCATGCTAAATTTGAGGCAGCTTATCTAGATAAAGTTCATAAATATGAAAAGTTATAGGGACCATGGGTAACCTCATTTCTTGCCACCTCACTTTGACAAATACTTATGACTACTTTAATCATAGCTCCCAACTGTCCCTGATTTTGAGGGACTGTCCCTGATTTGGATCAATGTCCCTCTGTCCCTCATTCCTCCTCATTTGTTCCTCATTTTTATCTGATCTATATAGATCTATATAAAATGCACTTTTTATCTATCAAAAAGTGTTTTCCAGTGCTAAACCTTTCATCTGATTTCTAAATTGCTGCATTTGTAAATTCCAAAAGCCAATATAAAGGAATAGTAGTGGTAAAAAAAAAGCACTTGTGGGTTTAACTAATGTTCTTTTTTATACAATTCTCCTTTACGGGGGTGTGGCAAGGGGTGTGTCCTATGCCTGCATACTTTTGCTGATAGGTGTCCCTCATTCCCATCTCAAAAAGTTGGGAGGTATGCTTTAATGGTTCTCTATGCTATTCCCGTACTCTACAGGTGGGGGAACCCTTTTCCACACCACTCCCCAGGAATCTCCCCTGCCCCCCCCCCTCCTCATTTCTCCCTGTCTTTTCTTACCCTACCTTAACTACTTTCCTATTTGCTAACCTGGTGCTACTATATGTCTAGGCGTCCCACAATTATCTTGTAACTTGAACTATTCCATTTCTTTCTTTTTTCGGTAACTTTACTCAGAATCCTTTGTTAGCTACCCCCAATGTCTTCACCATACTTTTACTATGCTTCTTATATTGTGAGCCACAATCTCCTTTTGGCTACCTGTAGCCTATAAGTTAATACCTCTACATAGATCTGTACACAATGAACATATAGATTTATCTGATATAACCACCATGTATTTCCAAACATTATACTGTTTACCTTTGTATTTTTATACCATTAATTTTATCATTTCAATAAAAACTAATGAACAAGAAAAGGGAAATGTAAACTGGAACAACCGAGGATCCCAGTTTAGATCTCTAGGACAAGTGCAAGGGAAAATATAGGAGGCTTATTTGCAATCGTGCTTGATTTGTGTGTATACATTGAATGAATATTTGATAGAAGTGTACATAGAATTTATAATAATATATATCTTCTTATATCTTTTATATCTAATACAAATGAATAAGATAGAAGCCATGGGAAGCACTAATTTTAGGGCTTCTGGTACACTTTGCCCACTAAAAACTTCAGTAATGGATACAGAATGAAGCTCTGACATGTTAAAAAACTATACTTAGAGATTAGCAGGAGAGGCTTCAGACCTTTATCTAGTATTTTGTGGAGATTTGGACTTAAGCAATGAACATGCCAGTGTGTTTTTTCTTTTCTCCATCATTTGGATGTTGTCAAGGCTGGGAACAAGCCTGGATCTACACCTTGGTTCCAATGGGATGACTATGGATGTAGTCACCTGGATCAGGTGGCTATTACTTTTGTGGCTTTTGGGTTGCTTGAGAAGGAGCTTTTAGATATGTGCAGGTATGGATATGTGCCTGCTTTCAACTGCTTTTCAAGTTTAAAAAGTTTACAGACATGACAGGTTTACTGTAATAATTTTTTTTTAATGGTTGTTTGAAAGAAGCCAGCTGTATCTGGTAATATACTGATTATTGAAAGCATACCCACTATAGGTATTCATAGATGGTGCAGTTCAAATATCTGTATTTAATAGTATGTCTTATCTTAAATACAGTGCTTTGAAAAAGTATTTATACCCCTTGAAATTTTTCACATTTTGTCATGTTACAACCAAAAACGTAAATGTATTTTGTTGGGATTTTACATGATAGACCAACACAAAGTTGCACATAATTGTGAAATGGAAGCAAAATTATAAATGGTTTTAAAATCTTTAGATAAATAAATATCTGAAAAGTGTGGTGTACATTTGTATTCAGCCCCCTTTACTCTGATACCCCTAACTAAAATCTATTGAAACCATTTGCCTTCAGAAGTCACCTAATTAGTAGATAGAGTCCTCCTATGTGTAATTTAATCTCAGTATAAATACAGCTGTTCTGGGAAGCCCTCAGAGGTTTATTAGAGAACCTTAGTGAACAAACAGCATCATGAAGGCCAAGGAACACAAAAGACAGGTCATCTTGTTGTGGAGAAGTTTAAAGCAGTGTTAGGTTATAAAAAGTAACCCAAGCTTTAACCATCTCACGGAACACTGTTCAATCCATCATCCGAAAATGGAAAGAGTATGGCACAACTGAAAACCTACCAAGACATGGCCGTCCACCTAAACTGACAGACCGGGCAAGGAGAGCATTAATCAGAGAAGCAGCCAAGAGATCCATGGTAACTCTGGAGGAGCTTCAGAGATCCACAGCTCAGGTGGGAGAATCTGTCCATAGGACAACTATTAGTCGTGCACCCCACAAATCTAGCCTTTATGGAAGAGTGGCAAGAAGAAAGCCATTGTTAAAAGAAAGCCATAAGAAGTTCCATTTGCAGTTTGCAAGAAGCCATGTGGGGGACACAGCAACCATGTGGAAGAAGGTGCTCTGGTCAGATGAGGCCAAAATTTAACTTTTTAGCCTAAAAGCAAAACGCTATGTGTAGCGAAAAATTAACACTACACATTGCCCTGAACACACCATCCCCCCCATGAAACATGGTAAGTGGCATCATGTTGTGGGAATGCTTTTCTTCAGAAGGGACAGAGAAGCTTGTCAGAGTTGATGGGAAGATGGATGGAGCCAAATACAGGGCAATCATAGAAGAAAACCTGTTAGAGTCAGCAAAAGACTTGAGACTGGGGCAGAGGTTCACCTTCCAGCAGGACAACGACCCTAAACATACAGCCAGAGCTACAATGGAATGGTTTAGATCAAAGCATATTTATGTGTAACAATGGCCCAGTCAAAGTCCAGACCGAAATCCAATTGAGAATCTGTGGCAAGACTTAAAAATTGCTTTTCACAGGTGCTCTCCATCCAATCTGACAGAGCTTGAGCTATTTTGCAAGGAAGAATAGGCAAACATGTTACTCTCTAGATGTGCAAAGCTGGTAGAGACATCCCCAAAAAGACTTGCAGCTGTAATTGTAGCAAAAGGAGGTTTTACCCCCCCTCCCCGAGTATTGACTCAGGGGGGCTGAATACAAATGCACGTCACACTTTTCACATATTTATTTGTAAAAAATTTGAAAACCATTTATCATTTTTCTTCCATGTCACAATTATTACACTTTAAAGGCAAATCCACTTTGCACTACAAGTGCACATGTAAGTGTAGTCGCTGTAGATCTGAGGGGGATATGCATTTTAGCTTGCACATGATTAGATGATAAAATGGTGGTGCTTTATGGCTATGTGTGCATAGCCAGTCCATTCAAAACTAACAAGTTGCATTAATGCAGTCCAAGTTATTGTGAAGTACTGCATTTTTATGGGCATGCAATAACACACCTCAATGCAGCACAAAGGTCTGAGTGAATCCTGAAAGAACAGATAATAACCCATGAAGAACACTGGAAAGAATGTGTTTTCAGGGGCTTTTAGGACTGCACTTGAGTGCAACAGATTTTTTTTTTTCTTGTTACGTGTGAACTATATGATCTACCAACACTGACCTGAAGTAGTAAAGCCAGGCTGACAGTCTGGAGTTTGCATCAAGTTGACAGCAGCATATCTCTTTCCTGACTCTGACTCTTTACCTCTATCAGATGAGAAGAGAGAAAATTATAGTGAATCGAAATCAACAAATTGAGACCTCTTTTTTTCCTGAAATTTTGGAGAAAATAGAAAATGGGTATCCCCTTTGGGCTGCTCCCTTGAATTCTGTGTCCCATGCTCCTAACCTCTGAACTTTATGTTAAGTACTTCTGACCGCTGATCTCCACTTTCTGTCCTCCTGACCCCTGAACTCTGTGTACCATACTCTTGACCCCTGATTTCTACTTTCTGTCCTCCTGACTCCTGAACTCTGCATTCCATATTCCTGACCCCTGAACTCTACATTCCGTGCTCCTGACCCCTGAACTCTGTTCTGTACACCTAACCCCTGTACTCTGTTCTGTACACCTGACCCCTGAATTCTGCGTTCAGTACTCCTCTGCGTTACACATTACTGACCTCTGAATTCTGAATTCTGATATGCCTGGAGCAAAATGTGCTGCAGATTAGGTCTGTGCAAGCTGAAAGTGGGTGAAAGGACAGCTGAGGGGGGAGGCAGTAGGCTGTAAAAGGGCTCTAATGAAAGATCCTTAATGCAGGGCTGGGACTCTAGGAGTGTTATGGAAGGATCTGCAGTTCTCTGATGCTTAAAATGCAGATGCATTTGTGCACTTGTCAAGGGTGGAAATACAGCACTGTCTAGCAAGCCATTCTACTAAAAAGTAGTACCATAAAAAATGGGTCCTGCTGCAGCTTAAATGTGAGATACACACAATATAGTAATTTCAGAAGGAAAAGCTGCGGAGCATGAGACTATAAAAATGTGGTAGCGTATATCCACATATATTAAATGTCCATATCAAATGGAGGATATAATTACTCCCAATCTAATGAAAAAACACTAACTTCCATGGATCTATAATATAACCATGTGCATCACGATGTTTGAACATAAATGCATTAAAAATTGACCACACAATAGATGTCAAAAGTGTAATTTGAAAAATTCATATCAACAGAAAGTTTTCTAAAAGAGCAATGTTGCCAATCGCATAGTATTCCCAATTATATGAAATGTCCTCAATTCACTGGTTATTTGTGGCTTGAAACAGAAAACCCCGCAGAAGTAGTGATTTGGGATAGAAAGATTTCTCCACCTGGAAAATAACTGCAGCTTACCAGCTGTGTTGATCTCTTTTTAAGGAGATCGCATCCGCTTATGGCTTATACCCCAGCCAGGGTCTCTATAATTGTCGACCAGATGTCACCTCTCTTTTTGCTAGAATTGCCTCTGAGTGACTCACGATCAGCAGTTCCCCATGTTAAAAAAGAAGAGCTTCCATAGTGTAATTCCATAAACATTTATTAATCATGAAAACAAGATTGTACTTACAAGATTTTCCAGAGTAAAAAGCGTTTTAAAAGTAATTTGAGCCGGCTGGCTCTCGATAGTCGACTATAGTTGACTATCGATTACTTTGAAAACGCTTTTTATACTCCTGAACTCTGTATTCCACACTCCTGACTCCTGAATTCTGCATTCAGTACTCCTCTGCGTTACACAATTCTGTCTTCCATACTACTGACCTCTGCATTACATACTATTGACCCCTGCACTCCTCATTACATCCTGTTGCAACACACACAATTTTTAGTGGCACGCTGAGAACAACACCTCATTTTTCTTCTTTCTGTGACCAAGACAAGGTGGGAAGGGGGTTCCTGTCAGGTGAGCTGTAAGTGGCCCTATGATATGTCATGGTGGCTCTGGTTAATCCTTTTCGTGTATAAACACAGTTTCAGTACCATCTAGAGACTGACTTCTTCTATAGTGAGGTTTGATGGATGTTCACTGGCTGCTGCATTCACCTGGTGCCCAATCATCTTATTGTAAATAGGATAGCATAGCACTATCTCTAATTTTATGGTGAAATCAGTTTGCTAAAATTGCCCTGCTTATACCTAATAAATAGCATTAGAAACTCAATGACATCATTTACTGCTCCTTAAGTTTTTTGGTATTTTCTAATGAAAAAACAAAGCCACAAAACTAAATGTAAGGACTTTGTATCCCGTTGGGGAAATGTGCAATTTAATACCTATTGTTTTGTTCTGTTATTGTCTACCAGTTTGTTCTAGCTGTTTTATTTGCCAAATTAGCCAATCCTAAAGAACAGTTATTTCTAAAGTACATTTATACACATGATACTTAGGAAGTGTACACTGAAATATATATCCCAGGGTGCCAGCTGACAATGTTTCCCCAAACACCATCACAGCAGGTATTTTGTCTTCCTTGTTGAGTAGGATGTTGTGAAAAGGCCATTAGTCTGCAAACAAAAGGTGACATGCTTAAATGAACATCCTTAGTCGCTAGACAATTAGAGATTTTATTCCAAGCGCTTCAGTGTGTATTTGCCTTTGTTGTATAGAAGTCTTATTAATCATACAAACATAGGAACAAAGTGAAATAGACTTCTACTGAATTAAGCTATGTGTATCACTCCTAATAGATATATCCTAATTCAGATGGATTTGTGTGGCCCCAAGTTCTATCAAGTCCTGCACATCGCTCTCAAGAGTGACATTTTCAACTCATACTGTTTACTGTATGCCAGGTTCAGTCTGACACAGAGACATGACATTTTGTTCATCTTAGTTCCTCTGCTGAGCAGCAGCTGTAATGTAGTTACACTTTTAAGCATTGGTTGATATTTAATTAGAGAGACCATGTCAGGTTTTACCGTGGATCCTTCTCCCATCTTCCACATCAGTTATTCTCAACCTTGGTGAGACCAGGGCCTGGTCTTTCTTGCCCAAACAGTAAAATAAAACATTTATACTCATACAGTAAATTTAAAATATGTATTTAAAACATGTCAGTGCATGCGGAATTGGAGTACGCTACATTTTCTAGTTGTGCAATGTACAGTACACCATATATTTTGCTACGTTGCAGCATACTTGCATTTTTTTATGGTGGTTGAGTACCACTACCCCACATCACTGCTGAGTCCTGTAGTGAAGGAGAGGTTGAATTAAGGAAACATAGCACACAATGCAATTAATGCTGCAAGTGCAAATAAAGCGCAATTGGCAATTAATGCTACTGGAAGTGTTGTATGCGGAGGACACTGATGAGAGGCTGCAGTGTTGCAATGATAATAGGACACAATGTAGAGGTAAATATTCTACTACCTCACTTCTTACAGGGAACTGTGCCATTATCATTTAATTTCCTTAAAGACTCACTAGGGTCTCTTTAATCCAATGGAATCATGATGCAGTGAAGCCAGTCTCACAAATCACAATAAGCCGCAGTTCATGCCTGGAATGTTGTGCTTGGTTTTCTGGCCATTCGCCACTTGAACCACATTGGCTCCTTTGCAGTAGTTATAAAGCACATTTACTGGCAAGATTATTCTGCAACCTTGCCCATTGTATTTCACATTCTTAGATCACAAATCTAGGACTCAATAACATTCACCATATTTAAAGAAGTATAGCCACAGCTTTTTTGGCTATACTTTTCCTATGGTTTCCCGGAGTGCACCCCTGTCATTTTCAGATGTGAAAAGATCCCGACCATATGGTTGAGATCTGCCCAGAAGTCTGGCCCGGCAGCTGGTTTAGCCTCTCAGCGGGCTGCTGGGAGACTGAGCCAGCTGCTCCCACCCCTGCACAGCCCAGTGCTCCAGTGAGTGATGGAGGGGCAGAGCAGAGAGCTGGTGATTGACAGTCACCAGCTCTCTGCAGGCTGAAGACCTAGAGCTACTTAATCAGTTGTGTTTGATCACTCAGTTCTCTGTCTTAGAGGTAGCAGGGGACAGCTGCAGCTGGGATTGGTGCTTCAGCCATCTCAGTAAGTATGATTGTTTATGTAGGGAAGTGTTCTTTTGTACACTGTCTGTGAGGTTGTTTAAATTCATGCCTGATTATAACCATAGAGTTCTTGATTACAAACGGATTCTTCCTGTTAAGAGGTTATTTCCTGCCCGTGCTTCAAAAGGTCAGGCAGCCCCTCAAGGCTATATAAGTGGATGTCTTACAGGAAGTGAAAGGCGAGAGTGGCCAGACACATGCTTTGCAGGCCAGGAGGTGCTGCAGGCTGATTTTGTGCTGTATCCATCCAGCCATCCATCCATCTTTCCCTCCAGGCTGAAAAGGGACAAACAATAGGCAAATATTACTGCACTGTGTAGCTCACTGTTTGTTATATTACTGTCACTCCTGTGTGGGAATCAGAGATACTGTATCTGTTAGATGCTTCTCTGATTCACTGAAACTTTCTATTTGCATACTGCATTATACTTGGGCTATTCTCAAGTATATGAGAGCAAAGCTCATTTGATTATAACCTATCAAGTGACTGGTTAGTTTTGAAGTGTATATCTGCCACTTCATTATTTAAAGTAACAGTGTCCCTTTTGGTCTGGGGTGTTCCTAGCTAGTATTAGCTTAGGGAATGGTAAACAGCTCAGGGTAGCGACGGGCTAGGCTTCCGGTGGCCACTTAGATAGATAGAGGTCCAGTTGCATTGATAGCCCATAGTCAGCAGGTTAGGGACCAAGAGTTAGGTTAGATAGGCCTGATTTGCCTTGCAGGTGGCATGTTCCAGACTTCTTTGCCATCAGTGTGTTCATCTGTACAAGTGTCCCCAGGAAGCCACCGCTCCACAGATGCATCAGCGTTCGTCCTCTCGAGCCGGATTGTGTTACATTTTGCAAGTCAGCTCATCAGGGGCCCCTGCAACCGAACTGTGCCACAGGGCCTAACTGGAGGTATTGGTGTTAAAGGCCTTTAGTTATATATCCGGATATATATATAGATACATATGTACACTGTTCTTCCAAGACATAATAAGTACATTCTTCTGGTTATTGCTTTTGTTGTATGTAATGCCATCACTTTATCATATATAAAGTTACACTAATCACCGGCTGGTATGCGTGCATATCGTTATTCTTAGAAATCTATGCTGGGTGTATTAGTACTACCGCTGTCAATTTTTTTTGGGTGAGTTACTAGTTATTGTCCTAGAAAGGGATCATCTCTACATACGCTGGTGCCCTGTTCTAGATGGAGGCACTGCCAAAAAACATGCCCTTTACTGTGCTGAACACATTTGCCACATATTCATGAAGATATTTGGCACTACAATTCTCAATTACATTTGATATTTGCACTTGTTTATGTAATAACTAATGTGAATCTGCTGAGTAAATTTGGACATACAGTTAGTCAATGCTTACAAATCTAGGCTTGCATATTTACCTATAATTATTTATTTTCAATAAATATGCCTCATTGGATTGATTTACTAAAAGAATTCACATGTCAAAATGTGTTCACTTTGAGTATTTCATTATAATACCAGGAAAAAAAAATCTAGTTTATTTTTACCTTCCTCTGCACATAATTGAGTGTTGAGAGTGGACACAGCTTCACCTTATTCACTAACATTACATTCATTTAGCTAGGCAAACATCCGCAACATTGTTAGTAAATCAATCCTATTGCATTTGTGAATCTTGAATGCTTGACTTACTCTGTATCTCTGTGGACACTTAAGAAATAATCAGTGAACAATATTCACAATGAGTGTTCAGCGGTATAAAAGTGAGATTGCTTACTTTCCAGATGGTGGTTGTAGGACCAGAAAGCTATGCTTATTCGCTAAACTCGTGTGATGTGTGCAAAGCACTAATATAAGTGTAATTTTAACCACTTAAGGACTGGGCCTATTTTTCAGACTCAGTTTTTACAATTTAAAATAATTTTTTTTTGCTAGAAAATTACTTAGAACCCCAAAACATTATATATATTTATTTATTTATTTATTTTTTCGAACACCCTAGAGAGTAAAATGGTGGTCGTTGCAATACTTTCTGTTACACCATATTTGCTCAGTGGTCTTACAAGCGTTCTTTTTTGGGAAAAAAATGCACATTTTTTAATTAAAACATAAGACAACAGTAAAGTTAGTCCAATTCTTTTTTTTATTGTGAAAGATAATGTTACGCTGAGTAAATTGATACCCAACATGTCATGCTTCAAAATTGCGCCCACTCTTGGAATGGTGACAAACTTTTACCCTTAAAAATCTCCATAGGCGATGTTTAAAAATTTCTACAGGTTACCAGTTTTGAGTTACAGAGGAGGCCTAGGACTAAAATGATTGCTCTTGCTCTAACGATCGCGGCGATACCTCACTTGTGGTTTTAACACCGTTTTCATATGCGGGCACTACTGACATATGCGTTCGCTTCTACGCGTTTTTTTTTTCCTCTTTATTTTATTTTTCATTTTGACACTGTCCGTTTAAAAAAAAATGTTTTGGAAATGTAAACAACCCTTGTAATAAAAAAAAGCATGACAGGACATCTTAAATATGAGATCTGGGGTCAAAAAGACCTCAGATCTCATATTTCCACTAAAATGCAAAAAAAAAAATTAAAAAATGTAATTTAAAAAAAAATTCTCCTTTAAGAGCATCAGGCAGAAGTGACGTTTGCCGTCGCTTCCGCCCTCCAATGCTATGGAGTCGAGCAGGGGCCATCTTCCCCTCACTCAGCATCCAGGCAGTGAGGGGAGTGGATACGATCATCTCTGCCGCTGCTGATGGCCTTTTACTATATACTGTATAGATCAGGGATATGCAATTAGCGGACCTCCAGCTGTTGCAGAACTACAATTCCCATGAGGCATAGCAAGACTCTGACAGCCACATGCATGACACCCAGAGGCAGAGGCATGACGGGACTCGTAGTTTTGCAACAGCTGGAGGTCCGCTAATTGCATATCCCTGGTATAGATCAACAGCTTCTTAATTTTCTGTTATCAGATAAAAGATAGCAAGAAACATAAAAATGTCCAAAGTAAATCTGCCCTTATTATAGTTATAAACCTCAATATTTATAGAAGATTAAGGTAATGGTAGCCATATTCATGCACTTCCAACAAGAACACTTGAGTGCTGCTGGTGATACTTTTTTATTTGCACCAACATCCACATTTTCAGAAAAAGCTTTTGGGGTGTACCTCTTTCTTCAAGGTTCAAGCAGTCCTTGAAGAAAGGTACACCCTGAAAGCTTGCCCTGAAAGTGTGGATGTTGGTGCAAATAAAAAGTATTACGGACAGTGCTCAATTGTTCTTGATAGAAGATTAAAAAGTAAATGATTTTGAATAAATTCTGAAGAACAGTCTTGGCATGCAGTAAATTTAAGAAGGAAATCAATCGTTTGTGTTACATTTTTGGAGACGTGAATATAATTGATGAAAGCTTTAAGCGTTGTTTTGGTTCATTTAGAGCCCAGTGACCACTTGCAAGGTACGTGAATCAAACTTATTGACAGCCAAGATCCCAAGACATAATAAATCAAATGTGTCTTGTTTTCTCTTTTCTTTTTCTACCACAGAACTGTGATGCCATTAAAAAATGTTCAATTCCCCAAGTGAAATAAAACAGGGAACTTGACATTCTTAGAGTTTTTAATTCCATGATTTGCATAATTAATATGTAAACCTAAAGTGCAGTTTTAATGTACTTTGTTGCTTGAAGGCACCGTGGTTCATCTTCCAAGGTTTCGTTAACAAAATAGACACTCATAAAATCTCAAGCAACGGTGTTTTCACATTTTTCTGAATTGTTTGGTTTTCATGGTGCTATTTTATTAAATGAGACCTATACTGCTTAAGTATTGACATACAATTGCATCAAAAAATGTTAAAACATGAGCTATATGAGTGAAGCAATTGCACATACAGTTGTGCTCATCAGTTTGCATACCCTGGCAGAATTTATGATTTCTTGGCCATTTTTTGAAGAATATGAATGATAACAAAAAACTTTTCTTTCACTCATGGTTAGTGTTTGGCTGAAGCCATTTATTATCAGTCAACTTTACTCTTTTTAAATCATAATCACAACAGAAACTACCCAAATGACCCTGATCAAAAGTTTACATACCCCAGTTCTTAATACCGTGTATTGCCCCCTTTAACATCAATGACAACCTGAATTCTTTTGTGGTATTTGTGGATGAGGCTCTTTATCTTCTCAGATGGTAAAACTGCCCATTCCTCTTGGCAAAAAGCCTCCAGTTCCTGTAAATTCTTAGGCTGTCTTGCATGAACTGCATGTTTGAGATCTCCCCAGAGTGGCTCAATGATATTGAGGTCAGGAGATTGAGATGGCCACTGCAGAGCCTTCACTTTATTCTGCTGTAGCCAATGACAGGTCGACTTGGCCTTGTGTTTTGGATTATTGTCATGTTGGAATGTCCAAGTACGTCCCATGCTCAGCTTCCTGGCTGATGAATACACATGTTCCTCCAGTATTTTTTGATAACATACTGCATTTATTTTGCCATAAATTTTGACCAAATTTCCTTTGCCTTTGTAGCTCACACATCCCCAAAACATCAGCGATCCACCTCCGTATTTCAGTAGGCATGGTGTGCCTTTCATCATAGGCCTTGTTGACTCCTCTCCAAATGTAGCTCAATTTTGGTCTCATCACTCCAAATGACTTTGTGCCAGAAGGTTTGAGGCTTGTCTCTGTGCTGTTTGGCGTATTGTAAGTGGGATACTTTGTGGCATTTGCATAGTAATGGCTTTCTTCTGGCGACTCGACCATGCAGCCCATCTTTCTTCAAGTGCCTCCTTATTGTGCACCTTGAAACACCCACACCACATGTTTTCAGAGAGTCCTGTATTTCACATGAAGTTATTTGTGGGTTTTTCTTTGCATCCCGAACAACTTTCCTGACAGTTGTGGCTGAAATTTTAGTTGGTCTACCTGAACGTGGTTTGGTTTCAACAGAACCCCTCATTTTCCACTTATTGATTAGAGTTTGAACACTGCTGATTGCTGATTGGCATTCTGAATTCCTTGGATATCTTTTTATATCCCTTTCCTGTTTCATACAGTTCAACTACTTTTTCCCGCAGATCCTTTGACAATTCTTTTGCTTTCCTCATGACTCAGAATCCAGTCAGTGCAGAACTGAATGAAAGATGCAAGGGTCTGTCAGGAGTCCAGAAACTCACTGACCTTTTATACGCACACACTAATTACAAGAAAACAGATCACAGGTGACCTTTACCTTTAATAGCCATTCAAACCGCTTTGTGTCAACTTGTGTGCATGTTATCAGGCCAAAATCACCAGGGTATGTAAACTTTTGATCAGGATCATTTGGGTAGTTTCTGTTGTGATTATGATTTAAAACGAGTAAACACAGTTGATTGATAATAAATGGCTTCACCCAAACACTAACCACGAGTGAAAGAAAAGTTTTTGTGTTATCATTCATATTCTCTGAAAATATGGCCAAGAAATCATAAATTCAGCCAGGGTATGTAAACTTATGAGCACAACTGTACATCATGGTGATACAACCGTACAGGTACATGAAGAACATAGCATGATATAGGTATATATAGTCATACTGGTAAACCCCGATGTGTTTCTACTATTAACAGTAGAGGTCTTCTTCTGGGGGAAAGGAGTACAGGAACTCTACAAAAGACAGCAATGTGAATTGATATTAACCCACAAAATACAGTTTTAGGATCCTATTTACCACTGATGGCTTTAAAAATGGCCTCCAAAGTGTTGTGCCCAGGGATTGCTCAAAGATCCAGGCTGTGCGGCCAGAACCCCCGGACTGCTACGTAGGAGCAGGCCATCCAACAAGCCAATAAAAAGGGCTCACATAAGGTCGCGCTTGGAACCCCACTGGGGGGGTGAGGAGGGGCCGGGAACCAGGAACAGAACCCAACAGTGGATCCCCGGAGCCACTGTGAAATTATATAATGAAAATCATAAATTAGACAAGATATCACTTAATCCTGGGTGAAGAGTGAAAGTGAATGTAAAAGTGAGTGACTGTGAAAAATGACGGAATGAAATGAAAGGAGAAATGATTAGGGAAGGAAAGAAAGTGGCAGGGGGGGGGGGGGGGTGAAGGTGAGGTGTGAGTAAAACACAGACCCAATGAAGACAGAGCTGGAAATTGACAGTTCTGAAGTAGGTAAGAGTGGGTGAATGAAACAAAACCACGCATAAGAAAAACCAAACAACTGCAAAAACTGTGAAGGAGAGAAAATGGAGAGTGACTACAGTGAAGAAAGGTGAAAAAAAGCACCCCAAAGTAAAGAAAAAAAGGGGTGCATTGATGAGAGGGAGAAATGGTTGTGAGCAAAGAAAGATTACCTAATAGAGTAGGGTGGTAGTATTAACTTATCAACAGTAACATGCAGGTAGCAGGGCAGTAAAAGCCCCACGTCCTGCGTAATATGGAATAGACCAACGATTTAAGGGACCTAGAGAACAGACAATATATAGTAAGAAATTATTCAATTCGGGATAAATCTATTAGACATGCTCAAAATCCAGTGCATACTCATCAGTATGAAGGACCTTACTTACTTTTGACACAATTAAAAATGTGAGTCTGTTCCTGGTCATCAATGCCTGGAATCTGAGAAAGGTCCTAAGTGCCCATAAACTTATATATATTTGCCCTAGAGTGGCAGTGGCCCAGGGCATCGCCCCCCTCCAATATTCTCTGAATATTCATAAATTAGAATATTTGAAAATTCATAAATTCGTAAATTTAAAAATTCGAAAATTCGTAAATTAGAAATTTGTAAACCCGAAAATTCGAAAATCTGAAATAATAACTATTAAATTATAGGTATTGGAGTTTCCTTTCAAATTTGGCTGTTAGTGAAAGTAACGAATACTAATTTATCCAATGTTACGAATTATCCGAAATAACGAATGCCACATCTAAATGAATGGAACACAACAAAATAATAAATTAATAATAATAAATGAAAATAATAATAATAAAACCTTTTTATTATTATTATTTATTATTCGATCCGTTCCATTCGTTTCGATGCAACATTCGTTATTTCGGATAATTTGTAACTTCGGATAAATTTGTATTCAATAAGTTCGCTAACAGCTAAATTTGAAAGGACATTACAATACCTATAATTTAATAGTTAGTTATTATTAGTTAGTTATTATTTTGAATTTTCAGATTTTCGTTCTTATTTTCGTATTTTCAAATTTAATTTTTGGATTTTCGAATTTTCAAATTTACGAATTTTTGAATTCACAGATTTACAGATTTACGAATTTATGAATTTACGAATTTATGAATTGCAATCGTAACGAATGATCCGAAAATGAAATAAAAACAAAAAAAACTAATGAAACGAAAACAAACAGATTTTTCAGGAGTGCACATGTCTACTAAAATATGTTTCTATATATAAAGGCTCAATATATGACCCAGGAGCTGGCGTTGGTGATCCCATATCTTTTGGATGGAAGGTTTAGTGTGCTTTAAAGGGCCATGGTGGTCTATCCCTGTGCCTTACGGCGGTGATGCATGCCAGTTTATAGATACAATATTGGGATTGTTAGGGCCACTCCAGTATGTAGAGAATACAAAAGGCAGTCACCCCGATGTACTTCTACTTGTGGGGGGACATGCGCCCGTTATCATGTGATCTCATATAGTTTTTGTCATTGTTTTTTGATTGCTCTATACCCACTCTCAGCAATGTTATTTTTTACATGCACATCCTGATATATTTTTTGGCTGACTCCAGTTGCTATATTTAGAGGGTTTCCCTATTCATGGGGATTTCCGCTCTTCCCGTGTCTCCTTCCCATGTTGACACCCCATGTATGCATCCCTTCTTTCTGGTCTTCTGTTTCTTATCCAGTCAAGATATTCCCTATGCCATCCATTGCTGTCTCAGTGTAAATTCCTTCTGGTGCAATAGCTGAATTATCTGACAGTTCACTTCGAATCCTGATTTGTTCAAATGATTCCCCCATGACTAGTAATATATTTTGTAATGCTTGTCGCATTTGCACCCAGGAATCTATAAGGTATAGACCTAGGAATTATTTACCTGAACCCCTTCACTGCACATTTCTTTAGATCCTGGAATTTCTTTACTCCTAATTAGGGATGAGCTTCGAGTTTAAGTCGAACGTGAGTTCGACTCGAACATCGGGTGTTCGCCCGTTTGTCGAACAGCAAATTTTATGGGGCGTTCGCAGCAAATTTGAGCGCCCCATAATGCACTGCAAGACCACAGTACATTGCTGTATGATGATTGGCCAAAGCATACACCTGACCTGCAAGCTTTGGCCAATCACAGCACGCTCCTCAGTGAAAGCCATAATTGGCCAAAGGCAGGGTGCCTTTGGCCAATCATGGCTCAGGGGGACCAAGTCCACACCCCACACTATATGAGGCTGCTTACAGCGCCTGTATAGTGTGTTATAGTGGACGGAGATAGAGAGATTAAGCTAGATTAGACAGGCAGGTTGGTTAGTTAGTGGCAGTGTATTTGATATATATATATACAGTCAGACTAGTATACAGTGGGGACGGAAAGTATTCAGACCCCCTTAAATTTTTCACTTTGTTATATTGCAGCCATTTGCTAAAATCATTTAAGTTCATTTTTTTCCTCATTAATGTACACACAGCACCCCATATTGACAGAAAAACACAGAATTGTTGACATTTTTGCAGATTTATTAAAAAAGAAAAACTGAAATACCACATGGTCCTAAGTATTCAGATCCTTTGCTGTGACATTCATATATTTAACTCAGATGCTGTCCATTTCTTCCGATCATCCTTGAGATGGTTCTACGCCTTCATTTGAGTCCAGCTGTGTTTGATTATACTAATTGGACTTGATTAGGAAAGCCACACACCTGTCTATATAAGACCTTACAGCTCACAGTGCATGTCAGAGCAAATGAGAATCATGAGGTCAAAGGAACTGCCTGAAGAGCTCAGAGACAGAATTGTGGCAAGGCACAGATCTGGCCAAGGTTATAAAAAAATTTCTGCTGCACTTAAGGTTCCTAAGAGCACAGTGGCCTCCATAATCCTTAAATGGAAGACGTTTGGGACGACCAGAACCTTTCCTAGAGCTGGCCCTCGGGCCAAACTGAGCTCCAGAGATGGGAGAAAGTTGTAGAAAGTCAACCATCACTGCAGCCCTCCACCAGTCGGGGCTTTATGGCAGAGTGGCCCGACTGAAGCCTCTCCTCAATGCAAGACACATGAAAGCCCGCATGGAGTTTGCTAAAATAACACCTGAAGGACTCCAAGATGGTGAGAAATAAGATTCTGTGGTCTGATGAGACCAAGATAGAACTTTTTGGCTTTAATTCTAAGCGGTATGTGTGGAGAAAACCAGGCATGGCTCATCACCTGTCCAATACAGTCCCAACAGTGAAGCATGGTGGTGGCAGCATCATGCTGTGGGGGTGTTTTTCAACTGCAGGGACAGGTCGACTGGTTGCAATCAAGGGAAAGATTAATGCGGCCAAGTCCAGGGATATCCTGGACAAAAACCTTCTCCAGAGTGCTCAGGACCTCCGACTGGGCCAAAGGTTTACCTTCCAACAAGACAATGACCCTAAGCACACAGCTAAAATAACGAAGGAGTGGCTTCCCAACAACTCCTTGACTGTTCTTGAATGGCCCAGCCAGAGCCCTGACTTAAACCCAATTGAGCATCTCTGGAGAGACCTAAAAATGGCTGTCCACCAACGTTTACCATCCAACCTGACAGAACTGGAGAGGATCTGCAAGGAGGAATGGCAGAGGATCTCCAAATCCAGGTGTGAAAAACTTGTTGCATCTTTCCCAAAAAGACTCATGGCTGTATTAGATCAAAAGGGTGCTTCTACTAAATACTGAGCAAAGGGTCTGAATACTTAGGACCATGTGATATTTCAGTTTTTCTTTTTTAATAAATCTGCAAAAATGTCAACAATTCTGTGTTTTTCTGTCAATATGGGGTGCTGTGTGTACATTAATGAGGAAAAAAATGAACTTAAATGATTTTAGCAAATGGCTGCAATATAACAAAGAGTGAAAATTTAAGGGGGTCTGAATACTTTCTGTCCCCACTGTAATTCTACATTCAGCGTAGACTATATATACAGTGCATTCGGCGGTGAACAGTTTCTAATACAGTGCAGTCTGTGTACACAGTATATAATACAGTGTAGTGCAGTTTTAAAAAAAATACCCATCATGTCCAGAAGGCTTCCAAGGAAAGGCAGACACTCACAGGCCACTAAAAGAGGGCAAGCAGCCTCTGAAATAATATTTAACAGCAGGTTCCTGCACCCAACAAGAGTAACTGTGAGGGGTTACAGAGTTCTGGCACCACCAACACTTAATGCCCAATGTTTCTGCCCCTGTTTAACAGGGGCATGTAATTACAATTTTTGAAATAATATTTAACAGCAGGGACCGTTCATGCGCCCAACAAGAGTAACTGTGAGATGTTATCGTGTTCTGACACCACCAACACCTAAGGCCCAATTTTTCAGCAGAGTATATAATGCAGTCCGTATAGTATATATACTGCAGTTCAGAGTATATAGTGCACCCAGTGCAGTGTATATAATAATACAGTTCAGAGTATATAGTGCACTCAGTGCAGTGTATATAATAATACAGTACAGAGTATATAGTGCAGTGTATAATATATAATATAGTGTATTGAAGTGGTTAAGAGGAGCTCTATGACATAATTAAAAAAAAATTGGCGTGGAGTTCACCTTAATATCCATACCAGACCCGAAGGGCCTGGTATGGACTGGGGGAGGAAACCCACACTGTTTTTTTAAATGATTTTTTATGTATATTGCTGGGATCTGGTAATACATTACAGCCGTGAGCAATTTTGAATGACATTTTTTCCTTTAGAAATGTCATTTTGCTGCAATACTTTTCTAAACATGGGGAAAATGTGCTACTTTACAGGCAGACTAAGGGGACCCCCCAGGCACGATATTTAACCTCCCTGGAGGTATTCCTGAGTCTGGCTCGGGGTGGAATTTCAGAACCAAAAGCGGTAACCTCAAGCCAGGAAGAGCTTACTTACCTTGTCCCCTGGATCCTGCGATGTCTCCCCGCAGTGTGAGTGAGGCATCCTCCGCTCGATTCATCACGGAGCCGATCTCCGTTCCCTGTGAGCGTTGCGACGCACGGGGATGGAGAACGGCGCCAAATTCAGTAAGTGAAACACACACAATACATACAGTACACTGTAATCTTACAGATTACATTACTGTATTAAATTATTTCACATCCCTTTTGTCCTAGTGGTTTGTCCAGTGCCCTGCATTCAGTTTTATATTATAAAAATTGTTCTTTCTGCCTGGAAACTGGAGATTGTTCATAGCAACCAAAACTGTCCATTTACATTAAAAGTGGTTTTAGACCAGCTAGAAAACAGCGATAATAAATTAGAATCACTTGCAGAATTGAGCGATAGTGATTTGTGGGGAGATCCGTCATCAAACACTGAAAAGTAATGACAGCGACAATTCTGCAACTGAGCAAATTTCAGTGTTTTTGATTTGATTACATTATTAAATATTTTTTATTATTATTATATTATTATTAGGTATAATTATTAAGGCCTCATGCACACGGAATGTTAAAATAACGTTATGAAAACGCCAGTAGCTTTGCAGTGATTTTTTTAAACTTTTTTCAGCGTTTTTGCAATAGCGTTTTTCTGTGTTAGCGTTTTTAGCGGTTTTTTGTGTTTTTTTTTTTTTTTCAAATTTTTTTTTTTTTTTTTGCAATGGATCATAAACGTTAAAAAACGTTGGTGAGCGACGTTTTTGAGCGCTTTTGAGCGTTTATCAGCGTTAGAGCGTTTTTACAGCTGAAAAACGTCTTTCAGAACCCACTGGTCCTGGGTTTTTTTTACAGCTTAAAAACGCCTATGCCATTTGCAGCTCAAAAACGCCTAGGTGGGCATGAAGCCATAGGCTAACATAGACAGGCGTTTTTAAGCTGCAAAAAACGCTCAAAAAAGCGGCTGTAAAAACGTCCGTGTGCATGAGGCCTTATAGTTATTTATTATATTATAATTTATGATTTTGTGTTTCAAAATTTATCCTACCCGAGATGTCTACTAGACTCTGGTTTGGACAGATTTAAGTGAGTTATTCTTAACAATTACAGGCCTACAATATGAAACGCCAAATTTCCATGCAAAATAATTATACTGCTTTCAGCATCAAAAATATGAAATAATCATACCGCCAGGGAGGTTAAAGGAATATTTCACTTTTATTATTTCACTTTAACCAGGTCCCCAAACACTTTTTATGGCAATAACTTGCATATAAACCTTTAAAAGAGCACTTTTTATTTTTCACGTTCGTGTCCCATAGGCTTTAACGGTGTCCACGTGTTCACACAAATTTTTTGTTTGTTTGCAAGTTCTAGTGCGAACTGAACCGGGGGGGGGGGGGGGGGCTCATACCCACTCCTAATAACAGGCCCCTTTAACATTGATGGCCTATATTGCTATTGAATAAGTAAAACAGCAAAAAAAAAAAAAAAAAGATTATTGCCATTGGGGAGGACTAAGCCTTATTTATGTAGGTGCAACCTTACAAAAATAAGCTGCTAACAAAGTGGTGGGGGATGTTTAATGGGCTGCCTGTCTCAGGCTGACATCATGTAGCTTTGAGGATACATAAATACAATCAGTTCTCTACAACTGGTGCATTTAATGATATACTATTGTTATCTGAAAAAAAAGCATACATTTACACAGTAGTCATTTTAGTTTTTTTTTCTTTTTATGCTCATGGAAGTTGGAGAGTTTCTGATTTACATATATTTTGCTTTCCATCTCACCCAAAGCTAGGGATGTGAAAATAATTGGTACACAATTATATTTAGAAATTTTAATAGCCCTTCCATAGCAGTCTGTGTGCAGGCAACTATACAGTGTGTAGTTAGGAAGACTAGAGCATTAGCAAATGTAAAAAAAAAGGTTAAATTGGATATGTAGCGCACAAAATTTTCAGGACAATCTTACCCCTAATGGTTTTTATTCTAGTGAGGAAATCAGGAGCATGATTATGTTCCCATTTTCTGCATGACTTAGAATGTGGTCTGAATTGTATTGGCTCAAAAAACAGCACAGAATATTTTCAGTTGATCATTGCATCTATTTTTAAAGTGAACCTGCCAGCCATTCTACAGTTTATTCATACTAATCTAGTTTAAAAGCAGGAACCACAAGAAGTTAATGTTAAAAGTGGCAGATTTTCACACATACAGTAGACTCTACCATAAAAGAAAAGAATATGGCAATATATTTGATCATTATAGGACCAAATAATGACCATTTTATTCCTGTTTAATCCGTACATGTAGTTAAAGTGGAGGGCCACCCTGAAAAAAAAATTCACCAAAAATCCTGAAAAAAAAAAAAAAAAAACATTTGAAAAAAAACATTTTTTAAACTTACCTAAACCCTTGTTGCTAGACAGTCTTCCTAATCTGCCTCTTCCTATTCCGTGGCGTGTTCTTCTCCTCGGTGAGCAGCCCCGTTGTCTTCTGGGAACTGTGTGTGTTCCCAGAACACCACGGGCCATTCACAGAGCGCCGCGGCGCTCGCGCGTGCGCAGTAGGAAACTGGCAGTGAGGCCGCAAGGCTCCACTGCCTGTTTCCCTTACTTAGGATGGCGGTGCTGGGACCCGAGAGCCGAGGGACGGGTCGGCCATCGCGGGCACCCTGGACAGGTCAGTACTTATTTAAAGTCAGAAGCTACAGTGTTAGTAGCTGCTTACTTTTAATTTTTTTTTTTCAGGGACGGAATCCCGCTTTAATAAACATTACAGGGCAACTACCCTTGTTTTTTTTTATTCCAGTGGGAAAATTAGGAGTATGATTATGATTTCCATTTTCTGAAAGACATGATTGTGGTATGAATTGTACTGGCTCATAATTTTTTTAGGTGATCATTGCAACTGTGTTAATGTGATCATGTCCAGAATTGTATACTTTAATCACTTCCCGCCCGCCAGCCGTCATATGACGCCCTTGACTTTGAGCGGGGATATCTGAATGATGCCTGCAGCTGTTCAGCCGCTTGATCGTTCTTATGGGCGTCGAGAGGGGCGCCCCCCCTCCCGTCGCCCTCCAGTGCTTCTATTGACTCGCCGCTTCCATCAGAACGGATCTGCTGGCCCCAAATGTTGACCATAGAGATTTCCAGTGGACCAGATGGTTCCCGGAGTCTCTATGATCGTTAGGAGACTGGGCTCGATGTTTTGATTTGTATTTTAAGTGTACTGTCTGCCCCCATGTTGTAAAGCGCTGCGCAAACTGTCGGCGCTATAAAAATCCTGTTTAATAATAATAATAATGATAATAACGTCACGCCCAGCCTCTGCATTCAAACAAATGGCGCCGCCTCGGCTGGGAAGCTGAAATCTTTTTTTTTTTAAATCTATTTCAGGCTTCCCAGCCTAGAGGAGAGATGTGGGGTCTTATTGACCCCATACCTCACTGTAAAGAGGACCTGTCATGCTTATTCCTATTACAAGGGATGTTTACAGTCCTTGTAATAGGAATAAAAGTGATCCAAAAAAAATGTAAAAAAAAGTGTCAAACTAAAAAAAAGTTAAATTAACAATAAAAAATATATTCTTTCTAAAGTGCCCCTGTCCCTGTGTGCTCGCATGCAGAAGCAAACGCATATGTAAGTCCCACCCACATATGTAAACGGTGTTCAAATCACACATGTGAGGTATCGCCATGAAAGTTAGAGCGAGAGCAATAATTCTAGAACTAGACCTCCTCTGTAACTCAAAACATGTAACCAGTAAAATTCTTTAAAGCGTTGCCTATGGGGATTTTTAAGTACCGAAGTTTGGCGCCATTCCACGAGCGTGTGCAATTTTGAAGCGTGACCTGTTAGGTATGTGTTTACTCAGCATAGCATCATCTTTCACATTATGCAGCAAAAAAATTGGATTAACTTTAGTGTTTTGGTTTTTTTCCAAAAAAAAGGGGTTTGAAAAATTGCTGCGCAAATACTGTACGAGATAAAAAGTTGCAACGACTGCCATCTTATTCTCTAGGGTGTCTGCTAAAAAAATATAATGTTTGGGGGTTCTATGTCATTTTCTAGCAAAAAAGTGATCATTTTTACGTGTAGGAGAGAAATGTCAGAATTGGCCTGGGTGGCAAGTGGGTAATAAAAAAAAAAGTAGTTCACATATAAATAAATGGTACTTTTAAGGTGCCACAAAAAAATTCTTACAAAACTGTATTGCTTAAGATGCATGACATTAAATCTAACATATTGAGGTTGATAAAATCTGGCCAAAAAAGAATGCAACAGCATCTATCAATCTAAAGGCATCTCTGTGTTCACTGGCTCCTGCCATGGGTTCAATATAGTTGAAGTGAATGGCATTCATGTTGATGACTACTACCACTCTCTTATTTATTGTCATGCATCTTAAGCTACGTAAAAAAAAAATCCCTCCTATTTACAGTATGTCACAAAAGTGAGTACACCCCTCACATTTTTGTAAATATTTTGTTATATCTTTCCATGTGACAACACTGAAGAAATGACACTTTGCTACAACGTAAAGTAGTGAGTGTACAGCTTATATAACAGTGTAAATTTGCTGTCCCCTCAAAATAACTCACACAGCCATTAATGTCTAAGCCGTTGCAACAAAAGTGAGTACATCTCTAAGTGAAAATGTCCAATTTGGGCCTAAAGTGTCAATATTTTGTGTAGCCACCATTATTTTCCAGCCCTGCCTTAACCCTCTTGGGCATGGAGTTCACCAGAGCTTCACAGGTTGCCACTGGAGTCCTCTTCTACTCCTCCATGATGACATCATGGAGCTGGTGGATGTTAGAGACTTTGCACTCCTCCACCTTCCAATTGAGAATGCCCCACAGATGCTCAAGAGGGTTTAGATCTGGAGACATGCTTGGCCAGTCTATCACCTTAACCTTAAGCTTCTTTAGCAAGGCAGTGGTCATCTTGGAGGTGTGTTTGGGGTCGTTATCATGTTGGAATACTGCCCTGCGGCCCAGTCTCTGAAGGGAGGGGATCATGCTCTGCTTCAGTATGTCACAATTCTTGAATAAGCGCACCTGTTAGTGTGTGAAACGCGTCTACCATTTGAACTGTTTGTAACACTTGGGATGATCGTTTATTAAACAAGAATTTTGATGGATCTTGGAGTGCAGCCATTTCTTCAGTGTTGATCGTATACAGAGGCGAGCCGAGGCAGGCATCCGTGATATCATTAGGCTTCCTGTCTCACCTGAAGCAGCGAGTTCTTTTGTATGGATGTCACAGTACATGTTGGCATTCATGGTTCTCTCAATGAACTGTAGCTCCCCAGTACCGGCAGCACTCATGCAGCCCCAGACCATGACACTCCCACCACCATGCTTGACTGTAGGCAAGACACACTTGCCTTTGTACTCCTCATCTGGTTGCCGCCACACACGCGTGACACCATCTGAGCCAAAAAAAATTATTTTGATCTCATCGGATCACAGGACATGGTTCGGTAATCCATGTCCTTAGTCTGCTTGTCTTCAGCAAACTGTTTGCGGGCTTTTTTGTGCATCATCTTTAAAAGAAGCTTCCTTCTGGGACGACAGCCATGCAGATCAATTTGATGCAGTGTGCGGCGTATGGTCACAGCACTGACAGGCTGACCCCCCACCCCTTCAACCTCTGCAGCAATGCTGGCAGCACTCATATGTCTATTTCCAAAAGACAACCTCTGGATATGCAGCTGAGCATGTGCACTCAATTTCTTTGGTGGACCATGGCAAGGCCTGTTCTGAGTGGAACCTGTCCTGTTAAACTGCTGTATGGTCTTGGCCACTGTGCTGCAGCTCAGTTTCAGGGTCTTGGCAATCTTCTAATAGCCTAGGCCATCTTCATGTAGAGCAACAATTCTTTTTTTCAGATCGTCAGAGAGTTCTTTGCCATGAGGTGCCATGTTGAACTTCCAGTGACCAGTATAAGAGAGTAAGAGCAATAACACCAAATTTAACGCACCTGCAATCCCCATTCACACTTGAGACCTTGTAACACTAACGAGTCACATGGCACCAGGGAGGGAAAATGGCTAATTGGGCCCAATTTGAGACGTCTAAATATAAGGAAAATCCTTGCACAGCTCTGGTCTTAACGCCTGAAGGCTGATACACAGACCAGAGCTGTGCAAGGATTTTCCTTTCCCCCCCATTTGAAGTTGTGGACACCCGATGATCCATCTTGCCAGCCCTGGCGGCTCATTAAGCTTTCTGAGACTTGTAAGACGTATGTCTTTTCAAGTCCCCTGCTTCCGGTAAGCCTCCTCAGATACTCTGGTGATGGTCCTGTCTTATATTTAGACGTCTCATTTCATTTTGGTGCTCTACCTTTTCATCTACCAGAAGCTTTCCATCGTTGTTTTCACCAGTTGACCCTCAGAGACCTTTCGGTGGTGGTTTTTGATTTTTATCAGGAACACATTTTCTAATATTTATGGACTCTTTTGGCTGAACTTTTATCTATATATAATTTGTTCTTGTTCACCATTAATCACTGGTTTGTTGTAATTATTATAATTTACATGTCATTTTATAACATATAGTGCACTTTTGATTGTATTGAGTCACTTTTATTTAATTTTGAAGTATTTTCTGTCTATTTGCTGGCCATTAAGAGATGGCTCGAGCCTAGCCCACTGTTTTTATACCCTTTACCATTTACACACACAGCGCTACACTATATAATATTTTTTGTTAATTTACTTCTACAGTACCTGTGTCTTAGAGGTGTGTTAGCTGCTTATTGTGTAACCATCTTTATAACACCATCGGAGCAGCGCTGTACTTATTCCCTATCGACAGATAGGTTAGCTGCATTCAGCTGCTTGCTACAGAATCACATACATGCAAAATAAAACAAAAAAAAAAAAAGGAATTTAGAATAAATTACTATATCCCTTCACTTATATGTATCATGAAGGGGCTTGATAAAGAGAGTGACTGCTGTAGAACTGGAGCCTGTTATTGTAAGGATGTGTGATTCCCACCCATTCTTGTTTAGAGGCTAGAGCTGTTCAGTAGGGAAACTGTATTAACACTAATGTCTTTGATCACGTGTGTTTGTCATTTCTGAAAAGCTTGGATCTACAGTATAATGTGGCCTGGACTGTTCACAAAACTGAATTCCAGCTGGCATATCTGAAAGGTCACTGCAAGTATCTTTTTTTTTTAACAAAACTGTAGTGTTTGAAAGACCAGGGGTGTCAAGCATGGTGGCAAGTGTTTGCTCTTGCGTTCACATTTCTATTTACTATTTAGGCTGCACATTAAAGTATTGGGCCAATAAGAAAGTAAGTGAGTTAAGGGTGGGCTAGGTCTTGACACTGTAGGAAGTGTTAAAATTTGCATTCTAGAGCACCCAGATATTCTGGACTTCCTTAAAACTAAGGAACTAAAGTACATTAGTTCTGTGGCCAAGTTAGCATGTCCAAAGTAATGATAGTTGCACTTTAAGAGTCGGTTCACACTGAGGCAGCACGACTTCCAGCGCGACTGCCTCAGACGACTTGAACATGACTGCAGCGGCGACTTGCAAAACGACTTCTATATAGAAGTCAATGCAAGTCGCCTCAAGTCGCCCCCAAAGTAGTACAGGAACCTTTTTCTAAGTCGGAACGACTTGCGTCGCTCCGATTAGAACGGTTCCATTGTACAGAACGGGACGCTACTTGTCAGGCGGCTAAGTTGCCTGACAAGTCGTCCTAGTGTGAACCGGCTCTTAATGTACACGTATTTCATTTTTAAAGGTTGAGTCTGATTTGCTGTTAAAACCTTTTTTCATGGTGTTTTTTTGAGTAAATAACTGTTTTCATATGATTATGCTTTTGTTGCCAAGCCACTTAACCCATGGGGCTGCAGGAAGATGGTCCTTTTTAAATAATTAATTCTTCAGCTGTTCATATCGTATTGCCTAAGCAACCTCATATCTCCAAAGAAGAATCTGATCTTGTAAGCAAGAAATAGACTTTGGTATGTTAAAATTTCTTCACTCTGCTACACTTATTACAAGAGTCAGTAAGTATGGGAAGAGCATAAAACAAGCAAAAGCTAATAACAGAAATAGCGACAACGGAATCTAGGACACATCTTCAAACATGCCATTTTAGGACAGCGCAGAAGTTGGAACAAGAAAACATTTCTTGTGATAGTGGATGTTTACCCTCTCTATGGAATATTTGGCACAGTTGCACTTTTTAACTGTTTGGCCTATAGGAAAACATCACACAGGTAGTTACATAAGGTCAGTGTCATCTAAAAATTTACTTATAAATCATTTCCGTCCAGCTAATAAAACACAGGCACCTTCTAAAATCTAAATATTTATAAATAAACTTTAGAGCAATGCAGAAGGAATGTTTCTGTTTATAAAAGAAACATATCTTTAAAAGTGAAATAGTGTTTTTTCATTACATTTAAAAAAGTGCCATGTGCTATCCAAATTTTTAAATAAGTGCCTTTTAATATATGTATTTGAATGTTTGTTAACTCTCATTAATTTTACATAATAAAGTATTTTTGGGATTTACAGTAAGTTACAGAAGTTTGTAAATCAGCACAACCTCCGGCCTTAAACCCATGTTGAACTTGGCCCCTAAAGTGTTTGTTATCCCCTTCCTGCCCCTGCCTCCCGCCAGTTAAGAGGTTATAAATGCTGGGGAGGCATAGGCGGGCATTCTGATCATATGACCGCTGTGATTGGCAGTCACAGCCATCACATGATTGGAAAGCTTCCCATCGAAAGTATGCATCAGGAGCTTTTCAGTACCTGCCGGTGACTGTGCCAGTTGTGGGCAGGGAACGTGCACTAAGCACAGTAATGTGTTTACATAGGGCGGCATATATGCGGCCTCTCAGCGTTAAATCCCACCTGCATATGCTGTATTTATTGGCATATAACATACACTTTTTCACCCTGAAAATTGGGTGAAAATAGTGTGTGCATGTTATACGCTTATACTGCAATTTGGGCTCCCTAGGAGGGAATGGGGAGGGGGGCCGTCAGATTACATACAATGAGAATCTCCTGTTTACTGTAATAGGAAGTCCCGTCTCCTGGGCCGGCATTGGACCACTGTTCTGTCTATCATAGAACTTTGTATCAATGAGGCCACCGAGTAAACAGGAGATTTTCGCCTCCCTCCCTGTCCCCTCCGAGGCAGCAGTAATCTGAGGTGAGGCTGCAGATGGGCACTGATCAGGCTGCATTCATGGTAATGGTAAGGCTGCATATGGGCATTGATCAGCCTGCAGATGGGCAATAGTGAGGCTGCAGATGGGCAATGGTGAGGCTGCATTGATGGGCACTGACCCTTATTTTGCTTCAAAGTTGTTTATTTAAAATTTAAGTTTTTTTTCCTGAAACTTCCCTCCTAAAATGAAGGTGCGTGTTATAGCCTGTGCATGTTATATGCTGATAAATACGGTATTTATTGCGGCAAAGTTATTAGGTAAATTTATAGGTAAAGTTGGTCCAGCGAATATCCGATCCGGAATTTCTTCCCCTGCTGGAGCAAATTGGATCATGCTTTGCTGGGGTTTTTGTCTTCCTCTGGAGTAACTGTGGGTATAGGATTGTGTATATGGGATTGTATGATTTTTTTTTTTTCTTTTATTGGTTGAACTAGATAGACGTGTCTTTTTTCAACCAGACTAACTATGCATATATGCATATGGCCATCGGAAAGAGGCCAAAACATACGTTTATTTAAAAAAAAATAAACAATCAGCACAAGGGATACTTACCTTCAGAGTGATGTGTTCCTAGTTTTGCTGCGTCCTGGTTTAGTGGAAATCTTCCTCCTCCAATGCCCATCTACCTCCGCCACCATAATTTTCTGTGTAGCGGAGACTAATAGAACTAAGGGAGCTCTTAATCATCTGCCCATCCTCCATTCATAGATCCTATTTATTTATAGAAGCTGTATTTTGGCTTCTACGAATGGAGGAGGTGGGTGAAAAGGGCAGGCATATTCAGGCACTCTTGATGAGTCCATATGACAGCTACCTCAGCTCTACTAACCTATGCTGCATTGGAAATTTATGGTGGCGGGGTAATTGGGGGCGTCTGAGGAGGAAAGTTTTTGCTAAACGGGGACACAGCAGAACAAGGGACACCGAAGGTAAATAATATCCCCTCTGCTGAATTTTTTGCAAAAAAATGTTTATTTTTAGTTTTAAATGGAGTGCGGAAGGATAAGAACCCCTGTCTTCTTTTGCTTCTATTTGGGGCTTCATTAGACAGATTTTCCCTGTCCTGCTATCAATGGTTTTACCAGACAGGAAGCAAAAGGGATTCTCCCACAGCAACACAAACTGCAATAAAAAATCTGACAGGGGTTCTAGTAGGTAAACCAAGCACTATGCAAGCTGAAAAGTCTTTTGAATGCAAGAAATGTACATGATGCAGTGTTTATGGTAAAGCAGTACAGAATATATTGGAGCTGCATAAGTGAATAAAATAGACAATAAGTCTGGGTTCACACATGTGCGGTGCGAATTCCAGCTCTGTTTTCTCTGCGAAGAGAAAAAACAGCTGTTCAGCGGTTCCTCTCCGTTGTAGCTGTAGCCGTTGTAGCTGCGGATCAGTGAGCAGGTAGAAGGGGGAGAAGGGGGAGGTGTAGTGAAGAGAAGGAGAGAATTCGTGTTCAGAACAGAATGCATCTGCGGAATCAGATGCGTTCCCATAGAGGATAATGTGCTTGTATTTCGCACCCCAGTGCCCAGAAAACGCACACGTTTTTTGGGCAATGCGCAGTGCGAATGCAACGCACACATGTTAACCAGATGCATTCAGATGAATGTATTTTAAAATGTCCTGTGAATTGGATGCGGTGTAAGCCGCATCTAATTCGCATAGGTGTGAACGGGGCCTCAAGCTGGATTCCAGGCAATCAGCTAACTACAAAAAACACACACTATAATATGTGCTAATACAGCGCTTCCAAAATTGATCACCGTTAGTAATGCCGTGATAAATTATTACAATTACAATAAGTATCAATTAATATATAAAGTGCTCAGTTCCAATAGTATAACTTATAATTGAATTTCAACGAGGGCATCGGCCATCCAGACCTCTCCTCCTGATTGGCTGAGATACAGCAGCGGTGCCATTGGCTCCCGCTGCTGTCAATCAAAGTTAGTTAGACAATCAGGAGAGAGAGGGGAGAGGACCAAACCGGGGCTCCATGTCTGAATGGACACAGGGAGCTTTGACTTGGCTTGGGTGCCCCCATAGCAAGCTGCTTGCTTTGGTGGGGCACTCAACAGGAGAGAGGGGCCAGGAAAGTCAAAGAGGAATCCGAGAAGAGGAGTATCAGGGCTGCTCTGTACACATTAGCATTGCAGGCTCCTTCTATTTCTCAGTCTGAGCTGTGGTATACCGAGGATACAAGAGGTTGATACCTGGACAAATTCATGTACATACACTGTTTGTATTTAACCAAATACATTTAGTGATGTAGATTGCATATAGGAATGCCATTCAGGTTTGGCTTCATCATGAATTTGCAGTGAACCCAACCTATTCATGGGAATGAGATTCAGGTTTGGCTGTACCATGGGTTTGAGGTGAACCCAGCCTATTCATAATTCGCTGACAGTACACAATTAAAGTGACAGCACAAATTTACTAAAAAATGAAAGGGAAATATTTTTTCAGTGTGCATGTATTTTCTTTCAGCTCTTTGTAGGAATGGGTAAGAGATAATAATGTGCTCCTCTCCTCATCTGGCCACTCCCTTATAATGTAAGGAGCTTCCAGATTTCACAATAGGTCCCCTATATTAACTATACCTCCTCCATAGCGCCCCAGAAGTGTGGAATTGGTCCTTGTCCTGCTACTACAGGACAAGGGTACTTTGCAAGGATGGTGATGCTTTGTCACCCCCCCCCCCCCCCGTTGATTTTAAAAGGTGGCATGGTCTGGCTAAGGAAAGAGGGAGAGGGTGCACACACACCCCTTTCCGGGCCACCCAGGATAATCAAGAGGAACCCCACACAACTTTTTCACTTTTATTCTTAAATTATTTCATTCAGACTGAATGTATCAGATTATCAGATTCTATTTAGATCGCCACCCATCCCCATCTCCAAGGTTCACCTCCGGAAATTCCAATCCAAAATCATAAAATTCATATGGGAAATGAAGGAACATAGGATTGCCAAAGGAACCCTATTTAGGCATAGAGATCAGGGAGGTGTAGGCTTACCCTAACCTTCTCTGGTACCATCAGGCAGCACCGCTTTCTCAACTCTCCATTATCTACTCTAAAACTGCTCGTCCTGACTGGGTACACATGGAATGACAAGCTATTCCCCACTATACTCTGGAGTATATTCTCTGGTCCCCAGCTAAATCTAGGCCTTCCATCATGGTCCCCACACTATCTCAATCCCTAGCATTATGGGACTCTCTCAAAATTCATCCACAACTTTCACACTGGTACCCACTGTCGCACATTTTCCGAAACCCTCTGTTTCCTCCTGGGATGGACATTAAAGCATTCCAGTGTGGTTATACAAGGGGAGGTTATGTAGCTGAGGGGTCAACTGCTTCTGGAAAGGATCTACTGTTAAAGGAGGGGTCTATTGTTTCTGGCTGCTGGAGAGTCTATTGATGCTGGCTGCAGGGAGATCTGGTCTTGCTGCCGGGGATGATATTTTGTTGCAGGGGTCCTATGTTGCTGGATGGGTCTATTGTTGCGGGGGGGGGGGGCATATTGTTGCTGGCTGCAGGGAATCTAGTGTACTGCTTTTCTTGTTATCATTACCAATTTCCATACAAATAACTTTAGCATAGCACATGACATAATCATACTTGGCTCTGTATTCTCTGAAGATGGTGCTAGAAGGTGGGTAGGGGGTGGAACCAAGAGAAATTGCTCGGAGGTGGGTAGGGGGCAGAGACAAGAAGTGACTCAGTAGGTGGGAGTTCCAGCACCTATTCTCTGAGAAAAAAAGCCCTGGATAGGACATTTTGTCAACCCTGCGGGGCCTCTTACCCTTGCCCATTGCATTGGTAAACTCTGAACCTGGGCAAGGTAGCTCATGTTTAACATGCATATCCGATCTGTCAGTGGATTATTCCTTATTTATCACAGGAAAGGGAGAGAGCTAAGACAGGATTGAATAATTTTGCCCTAGATAAGTATAAAGAATGAGTTACTGTAAACTAATAAAACACCTAATCAATTAAATTGGCTAATTACTGACATTCATCAGTTTGACAGTTTCGTTTTTTTTTTTTTTTTACTACAGTAACAAATACGGTTTAAAGCTAAACTCAAGGCAATCTAAATATCTCAATACACCTAAAAATACATACACTATATTGTCAAAAGTAATGGGACTGCCTTTACATGCACATGAACTTTAATGGCATCCCAGTCTTAGTCCGTAGGGTTCAATATTTTATTTATTTAAGGCACTTATAATATTGAGTTGGCCCGCCAATTGGAGCTATAACAGCTTCAACTCTTCTGGGAATGCTGTCCACAAGGTTTAGGAGTGTGTCTATGGGAATGTTTGATCATTCTTCCAGAAGCACTATTTGTGAGGTCAAACACGGATGTTGGACGAGAAGGCCTGGCTTGCAGTCTTCGCGAGATTATGGTGTGGGGTTGTTTTTCAGGGGTTGGGCTTGAATGGAACTATTAAGGCATCAGCATACCAAGACACTTGGACAATTTCATGCTCCCAACTGGTCAAACATTTCCAAAGACACACTCCTAAACCTTGTTGACAGCCTTCCTAGAAGAGTTGAAACTGTTATAGCTGCAAAGGGTGGGTCAACTCAGTATTGAACCCTACAGACTAAGACCAGGATACCATTAAAATTTATGTGCATGTAAAGGCAGGCATCCCAATACTTTTGACAATATAGTGTATATGGAAGCTGCTTTGCCTGTCAAAGGACTTGTATTTCTCTACATAGATTTACACAGCTCTTTCACACAGCACATCTGTGTCCTGCATGGCAGAAGGCCTAATTTTCCCTACTGTAGTTAAGTAATAAAACTACATGTGGCTGGACAGTAAAGCAAGAAGCAGAAGACTGATTAGCACATCTCTCTTCCTATCAACTTAAACCCTATTAGCACATGAGCTCCTTGTCTGAACTTTGCTGTACAGGGTATTACAAAAGGCTGGTAAGTCTAATTCTGCATTTAAAATACATTTAATGATACATTAATAAATATAGAGCTGCATGCATTTGTGTCTAATATATCTGCCTAGAGTTCAGCATTAAAAGGTAAGTCCAGCCAAATAATATTTGTTATGTGCCCATTGAGGTGTCCGATCACCCACTAGTCCCTTACATTTCTTGAGGTCTCTAGATGTAATGCCTCTACTTTGGATATCATGGTTTTTCCAATACCTACTTCCACTTGGTGTCTTGTAATAAGCAGGCTGGACCTTAAAGTGGGACTTTAGTCAGAAAATTAAAGGGTTGTAAACCCTCGTTTTTTGTTTTTTTTAAATAACAAACATGTCATATTTACCTCAAATGTGCAGTTCATTTTGCACAGAGTGACCCTGATCCACCTGTTCTGGGGTCCCTCTGCGGCACTATCAGCTCCTCCCCGCATCGGTAAACCCCCTAGAATAAGCACCCTCCCTGGGGGTTACAGTGCGGGCATGCTTCCAAGTCCGGCTTTTGCATCCATAGACACAGGATGCTGGACTTGTCCCTGCCCCCCGGCACCTGCATCACTAGATTTGATTGACAGCAGCAGGAGACAATGGCTGCGCTGCTATCAATCTATCCAATCAAGATCCAAGACAACCGGCAGAGAGGTAGAGTGTATATATATATATATATATATATATATAATCCAATGTGCACAATCCTATACCTTAAGTTGATCCAGAGGAAGGCAAAAAAAGCATGATCCAATTTTCTGCAAAAAAAAAGAGAAAAAATTCCTTTCCTGATCCCCTGGGAGGCATTTGGATATTCCCTGGATCAACTTTATCTATAAATGTTAGTATCCATCAATATTATGTACAAGTACATTTAGAATTTAGAATCCAGGTCTTTTTTAAAGCAATCTACTAAGCTGGACAGAACCAGCTCTCGAGGGAGTCTATTTCACATTTTCACAGCTCTTACTGTGAAAAAACCTTTCCTTATTTAGAGATTAAATCTCTTTTCCTCTGGGGACAGGAGGCGGAGCCTAGCGGAGCAGACATGCATTGTTAGAGCTCCACACCGCTGAGGAGAGAAGAGAAAGACAAAGCGGAGCCTGCAGGCTCAAAAGGTATCCATTTGAACCTTTTTGCCCCAGGGAACAAACTGTGAAAGTTTGGGCAGGAAATATGGTACTGGGAGGAAATAAAAATCACCTCACAAATAGCTCACAGGCACTCACTGCAACTAAAGCAGCTCCAGTCACCTCACAATATACAGCATCAGGGCACTCTCACAGACAGAAAATGTCACAGCAAGACTCTCCATTTGAGTCAGATACAGAACAAATCCTCTCACAAACTTCTCCACAAGCCTCCTCAGCATCCCCAGTAATATTATTACAATTTGAAAAGATGCTTCATAAGGCTTTAAAACAAACCTCAGACCAAATAACAAACAGCCTAACCAAAGAAATAAGAGAGCTGGGAAACCGCACCGCAGCCTTATGCCCCGTACACACGGTCGGACTTTGTTCGGACATTCCGACAACAAAATCCTCGGATTTTTTCCGACGGATGTTGGCTCAAACTTGTTTTGCCTACACACGGTCGCACAAAGTTGTCGGAATTTCCGATCGCCAAGAACGCGGTGGCGTCAAGCACGTACGACGAGACTAGAAAAGGCCAGTTCAGAACCAAGCGCGGCACCCTTTGGGCTCCTTTTGCTAATCTCGTGTTAGTAAAAGTTTGGTGAGAGACGATTCGCGCTTTTTCAGACTCGTGGCTTTCAGATCGTTTTCTGACGTTCAGTTTGTGCTTGTGGGTTTGTATCTGCTCTTCAGTGCGTGCAGTCAGTTCGTATTGGAGTTTTCTGTGCGATCTTGTCCGCTCGTTGCTGTTTTTCAGGTCGCTCTTCACAGGCCTTGCTGTTCTTCAGTGCGTTCTGTTACCTCGTTCTGAGCAGCCGACCGTTTTCTAGCCATGTTTCGTATGCGTACTCCTCGTAGAGTTCGTGCTGTGCGGGGGCTTGGTGTTGGGGTCCTGACCTTGACACAAGTCCAGTCCATGAACAGGGTGGGGAGGATTTCATGGACCAAGAATTGGTTGCTTCAGCGTGACCAGTTCTGTCATATGCCTTTGCTCCGTGAGATCCGTGAGAATAATCCTGATGATTTCAGGAACTTTCTCCGGATGACGGACCCCGTGTTTCACCGTTTGTTGGCTTCGCTGACCCCCTATATCAGCAGGCAGGATACCTGCATGAGGCAAGCCATCACTCCGGAGCAGAGGCTGGTCACTACCTTGCGGTATTTGGCCACAGGGAGAAGTCTGCAGGACTTGAAGTTCTCGACAGGCATCTCCCCCCAGGCTCTGGGGATCATTATCCCAGAGACCTGTTCTGCCATCATCCAGGTCCTACAGAAGGAGTATATGAAGGTAAGATTTTTATCCTTTCATATCACATTTTATTGTAATGAATGTTTGATAATATATTGTATTTCTTCCCTCATTCCCTAATTACCATGATTGTAATATGCTGTGAATGTCCCCTTTGTTCTCATGCATGCTGGATTTTTATGTAATTATTATTTTAGGTCCTTCATACATATTTGCCCTTCAATAACCTCCCCAGCATGGTGTCTCCTGCCCTATATTCACTACATGTAGTCACTTAACAATGTATTTTATCAGCTCCATAGTAGTGCTTTACCCCAAACACCCCCTAAAATGTTTGGAAATGTTATTTTTGATTTAAATTCAGGCAGAGTGGCAGAGGCTTTTTTTTGTGGTGTCCCCAAATTTTTTGTAACCCTCCCTCCCCCAACTGCTAAGTCAGCTGATCCCAATTCTCTATCTTCAATCATCTATCTGCTGACTTTGCCAAACCCATACACACTATACCCACCTCTTTAGTGCTCAGATTTATGGATGAATTCCCCAAAGCATGTAGTGCAAGGGCCTGCCTGTATACTTTCCAATGGTACTGTTTAAAGTTCTTGTATCCTATTATGATCTTGATAGGTAATAGCAGAATGTCCAAATGTGCTCAAATGTGTACAATGTGTATTTATATCTTTGTATTATGACACTTCTTACCTGTCCAGTGGGCTGCCAATAGTGTAACTAAGGAGGGGCTGTTCCAAGTAATACCCTGTATTTAGGCATTCATCTCTCAATGAAGTGAAGAGGGTTACCTGTCCAAGAGTTCCCCCCCCCTATAATGTTAGAAATGGCCCATGAGAGGGGGGGAGGGGGAATATGATAGGTGTACCTTATACTTTGTTGTTGTTAAATTCCCCTTAATAAATGCTATCTGGAGGTTGACCCATAATGTTTGTGTTTAATCTGCTTGCCATGTTTCTGTGAAAAAATAGTAATGTTTATTGTTTTTTCCTCAACAGTTTCCTTCCACGCCACAGGAATGGCAGACTGTGGCCTCCCACTTTGCCCAGCGGTGGGACTTTCCTAACTGCGGAGGGGCAATTGATGGGAAACACGTCCACATCATCCCACCACCCAACTCGGGGTCGTACTATTATAATTACAAGGGGTTTAATAGTATAGTGATGTTGGCGGTGGTGTCGGCTAATTACGACTTCTTGTATGTGGACGTGGGAAAGAATGGCCGGATGTCCGATGGTGGAGTCATCGCCCAGACGGAGTTCTACAGGCGTCTCCAGAATGGCAGCTTGGACTTGCGACCTCCAGAGGACAATGTTGAAGGTCTCCCATTTGTGTTCGTTGCTGATGAAGCATTTGCGCTGGGGGACCACCTGATGCGGCCATTCCCGATGAGGACCCTCACCCCGGAACAGAGGGTTTTTAATTACCGGCTGGCCAGAGCCCGAAGAGTGGTGGAGAACACCTTTGGAATCCTGGCCAGCCGGTTCCGATTATTTATGACACCCATCCATATGGCGGAGTGTAAACTGAACCATATAATACTTGCCTGCTGTGTTCTCCATAATTTTCTACAAAAACATTCAGCCAACTATGCTGGCTCAGTTGGGCCTGAGGCCGGAATCCCAAATACATCAACAATGACGGCACTTGAAAGCGGCCGTCCTGGCTTGCCCTCCCTGAATGCCCGTGATGTCCGGTTACGCTACCTGGAGTTCTTTGCGGGTAGGGGGGCTATCAATATGCCAGACAATCTGTGACACCTTTTTCAAATAAAAAACAACCAAAAGAAATTCTTGGTGGACATTTACTGCTTGTGTTTGTTTTAGCTGACCCTGACAGAAATGTGTTGAGTGCAGAAAATGTCGTGATTGGGTAACCTTATAAAAAACAGTGTTGGCTGGTACTTCCTAAATGCAAAAACACATTTCACTACAAGTGCACTTGCAACTGCACTGAACCTGCACTTGTAGTGCAAAGAGGATTTGCCCTTAGGAAATAACCCCCATTTGTGCATAAAACAACAATTACATCACCCCAAAAGTGTGGTAGTGTTGAGACAATAATCCACACATTCTTGAGTAAGGCACTTTTTTATTGCTGCACAATCACATGCGCATTTACCAAAGGTTTTTAAAACAAACCAACATGCTTGTTGTATAACAATGTTTGCAGTAGCATTATGAAAAATCAAAATATCCATTTCAGATAAAACAGGCCTGTGTAAAACCAACAAGAAAGCCCAAAAACTTGAACTTACAAAGTTCACATTAGGTAAAACCTGAAGGCTAGATCAGACATCAGTATTTAGGAACTGGGTTTGATCTAGCGTTCAGATGGGGGGAAATCATCCCTGGAAAAGCCAAATTTGGAAGATGCACACCAATTTACGAATGGCAACATGTGCTATCTGCCATCAGGGGGGATCAAGGGACGTGTTTTGGGGGAGAAAGCCCTTCCTCAATGCGACTTTAGAATTGAGGAAGGTGTTGCACCCCCAAAACGCGTCCATTGATCTCCCGTGATGGCCGATAGCACATGTTGACACACTGTGTGCATCCTCCAAATTTGGCTTTTCTAAACATTGAAAAAAGTTTGGTACCATAAAACAGGTGATTTTGTGGGGTTTAAATTCGCCCCAAAACATCAATGATGTTATTATTTTTTTTAATAACATCAGTGATTTGTTGCTGGATGTTTTGCAATTGGAGATTACACCCCATGATCTCTCCTATCAGTATCTGGGCACTTTCAGATGTAAATCGTTCTGGATCCCTCACATCACGATCACCTAAAAAGAGATAAAGAACAAAAAAAAAGGTCTCAAAAATCTGCCACCAGCCATCTCTTTTACCTGAGTCTGTGGTCGCAGACACTCACCTGTTGTGGTGCCAATCTCCACCACGTCTTCTTCTTCCTCCTGCCCTTCTTCTTGTGTTGGTATTTCCCCTTCTTCCAGAGGGGGGGGGTCTGTGTTGTCCTGGGATGAGGGGTGTCCTCCGAGTCTTTTCTCCCCTATGTAAAACAAAAATGGTATACTTAGCACACAGATATTTGATGGCAGAACTATAGAAATAGGAAACATTGCTTGGAAGTGGGGTACAATTGTCTATTTTAGCCGAGTTCCAAGATGTATATTTTTTATTGGCCTTTGTCAAGCTGCAATACTTTACCTGTTTAGTACAAGCTTCACAGATGGAGACCCCCCTATAGTATACACTGGAGCACCTGTGTGGCCCCCTAATAAAAATGGTGTTCTTGTGTCCCACACTAGTGCTCCAGTGTCCAGATGTGAAAACAGCTGCTCAGTGTCCTCTCCTTACACACAATCTAGTTTGCATTTCATTCTAGTAACAAACCCATCTACACAAACAAATATTTGGCATCCAAGTAGGCCCCCAAAAATGTTGGAAAATGCATATGGCCTAAACAATGGTGTTCTAGAGGCCGAAAGAAAAATGTTTGATACGAACGAATAATGTGCCCATGAACATTAAAGTTGACCTTTGGAAACGTTACAACTAATCAAAGCATATGGAGCAGAACGAACGTAATAAAGACAGAAAGAATAGGAACACAGCACAACTACTTACTTTTTTGCAGCACTCTCCGGATTTTTCGGTACTGCTCTGGCTCTCTCAACTTCAGGTCCGACCACCGCTTCCTGAGCTGATCTTTAGACCTTCGTACCCCGAAATTCCTCTCCAGACTCCGGACCACTTTACCAATGATTTTGGCCTTTCTGATGTTGGGGTGGGGGTAAGGCCCATATTTTCCGTCATAGTCGGACTTCCTCATGATGTCTACCATCTCCAACATCTCCCCAAACGACATATTTGTGGCCTTAAAACGTCTCCTTCTGGATCGGGACGTGCCTGGATCCGCCCTTTCCTCCTCCTCCTCCTCCTCGTTGCTACAATTAGCCCGCACCTGCTGTATGTCCGCCATCATGCTCTTCCCCCACTGCGCCGAACGAAAAGGGGCGGGGAATACACTAGAAAGAACGTCAGGGGCGGGCGGAGTTACATGCATGCGCAGTGTATATAAAGCGTAACACGCGTGCGTATTACGTTTGATCTGTGAGCGGAGGAAGGAGCATTGAACGCGGCGATCATAATAACGAAGGTAAGAGACAAACTTGGGCCTATACTGCTTCTATAGATTGAGGCCTATATTGTAACAAGATTAGGAGAGTTTGGTGTGACATTAGGCTTTGTCTTGTGTTGTGTCTTGCAGTGAACATGGATATGGTACTGGAAGATCAGGACTTCATTTCAGTCTTCATAGAGATGCTAAGGGAGCTGCCCTGTCTGTGGGAGATTAAAGACCCCCATTACAAGAACCAAGCAAAGAGGAAGGCAGCACTGGAGCAATTGTGTGAAATTGTGAAGCAGGTGATCCCCACGGCAGACATCACTTTTTTAAAGATTTTCATTGGTGGCCTGAGGAGCACATATCTGAGGGAGCGCAAGAAAGTCCTTGATTCACAGAGACCAGGAGCAGCAGGTGCCATCTATGTCCCCAGGATGTTGTACTACGACAGGCTGCACTTTCTGGCAGGCCAGACTGAACCCAGGCCATCTCTCTCCAGTCTTCCTTCCACACTTCCTTCCCCCCTGGCTGAGGCTTCTGACGCCCAACCTGGGCCTTCCAGGCCACATGTGGAGGAAACCAGATTGAGCCAGGTATAGCATTCCTCTAAATATTTCTGCTTGTCCAATCAATGATGTTAACTAGATGTTAGTTGGGAGTACTAATTTATGATTGTGATTGATGATGCAAAAACTAAAACCATGTCCCTTTTTCATACACAGGGAAGTCTCAGCCAGGAGGTGGCTGATCTGCAGGTCCCTCCACCCCCCCTGGAAACAGAAAGTGGCAGTAGGAGGAGTGACCTAGAGGAGGCGGCTATCAGATTTTTTTGTAGGGCTACAGAGGTCCTGGGAGCACCACACACCAGGCAGGAGAACCTTGCAGCATTCATAGCCTATAAAATGCAGAGGATGGAGGAGGGCCAAAAAGCCATGTGTGAGGCCCTCATATCAGAGGCTCTGGCGAAAGGTGTGAGGGGCCAACTTACACCTCACACACAGCTTTGGGATGGTCCTCCTCCTCCTCCTGCAGGTCCTACTCCTCCTCCAGGTCCTACTCCTCCTCCTGCCACATCTACAACTGCACAGCCACAGCCCGGAAGGAAGTGTGAAAGGAAGACCAGACAGTGAGGACCCTGGATCCAGTCTGGTCGGCCAAAAGATGCAGCCTCTTGTGGTACCACAGCCTGGGGACACTGATGTCATCTGCTGCTATCCAAGTCTCTGTGAATCCCGGACCAGACTGCCCTCCCTTACATATGGACTCCTCAGGCCACCAATTTTGAGGTTTAAGAATTGATGTCTGCCGTGGGGGTCCCAGGCTTCGCTAATTTCTCCTGTTGATCCAGTGTTGCCTTCCTCTTTGTTTGGTTCTGAGCCCTTAATAAAGGATTTTTGTTTTGAATTATACTCTCCTATGTGTTTTACTTCAAAAATGATGGTTTGTTTGTGAGGATTCAGGTACATTTCTAATATACAATGTGAAATGAACAAGGGACACCAACACCAAAAAATCTCCTGGAGATTAAATAATAAAAGATATCAATGGTGTTGGGGTAACTTGCCACACAAAACACACACAAAAATATTCTCGAGTAAAAATAAAAATAACATTGAACAAAGATCAGCCTTGGAAAAAATCCAAACATTAAAGAAAAAAAAAGGCTTAAAAACAAAAAAAAAAAACATAAAAAATATAAAACTGTCAGATGTGACAACTAATAACAATATATTGAGGGAATCCCACTAAAAAAACACAAATAAAAGTTTGTGAGAAGTGTGTGTGAATATGAGCAGCAAAACTACTTAATTCTTGTCACATTATAAAGAAGAAGAGAGTGCGCTGTATTAAACCATTTTTTACATTGCAGCGTGACGAAAGTGCTTTATCCATTACGAACGCTAAGTTTACCAGAACGAGCTGTCCCGTGTCGGAATTTCTTCTGAGCATGCGTGGCACTTTGTGCGTCGGAACAGGCCACACACGGTCGGAATTGACACGATCGGATTTTGTTGTCGGAAAATTTTATCTCCTGCTGTCCAACTTTGTGTGTCGGAAAATCCGATGGAAAATGTCCGATGGCGCCCACACATGGTCGGAATTTCCGACAACACGCTCCGATCGGACATTGTCCATCGGAAAATCCGACCGTGTGTACGGGGCATTAGAAATAAAAATGGATGAAATTGAAATTACAACCCAAGAAAATATAACAGAATTGGAACAATTAAAAGAAGAGAATTTAATACTTCAAACTAAGCTCGAAGGTTACGAAAATAGAGCCAGGCGTTCAAACTTGCGCATAAGGGGAATACCTAAAACTGTGACAGACCTGCAATCTATTACTGCTCTATTACAAGAACTAAAGCCAGATATCCCTATTGAACGTTTAGAACTGGACAGAGTACACAGAGCCCTCACAGCCAAAAAGAAAGATGGACCCCCACGTGATATAATCACAAAATTTCATTATTACAGAACGAAAGAACAAATACTAATTGCTGCAAGAGAAAAAAAGGAACTTAATTTTCAAGGACACAATTATCAAATTTTTGCTGACCTATCCCAACTTACTATTACTAAAAGACGATCCATGAAACCCCAACTAATGGAACTGCAACGCCACAACATTATGTATCAATGGGGCTTCCCCTTTTCAGTCAGATTTAACTACCAAGGTACAATTTACAGAAGCAGATCAGCAGATGAACTACAACAAACCCTTTTAAAATTAAATCTGACAGAACCCACAAGCAGCAACACCCCCACACGCAGAAGAATGGCATCATCTTCACCTTCAGGCAGCACCCAGAAAATTTCAGAACAAAATGGGAATCATCATTCTCACAAAAGAGGCCGTTATGCCACATCATCCATGGACCAAGAAGATTCAATGGACTGACATCCTAATTCCTGATATCTCTTCATTTATTATACTAAGAGATGGTTCTCTATAAAAAACCTGTATTTATAACTGAATGTAACTGCATTCTGATAGTCACACACTGTATGGGATCAAGTTACATTCCAGTTATATTTCTTATTACTTCTGATTCATATAGCCTTAGAATATATAAGTGAAATAAGGAAATTCTTGTTCAGTTATATATTTTCAGGTAATAACAATAGATTTATTACTTTTTAGGACAAATATGTTCAATAATCCAGAAGTAATGGAAGCTTTTTCTTTCTTTTCTTAAAACAAATATATTAGTACCTAACTAGTTCCTAGAACTATGTTTTTGTTTATTCTAATCTGAAGCAATACAACCTCAATTTTATGAGTTAACATATCTAAACAGTTACATATGAATAAAATATGTAATTGTTTACTCTAAAAGGGTTAAAATCCCAAAATAATTCAAACTATCTTCATCAATACCAAAGTTATTAACAGTACCTTTCTAACTGAATTATTTAGCCTAGGGCAAGACTAACCATATACAACCACCCTGGAATAAATAATTTCAACAAAAACTATATTCTGCACTCCAATTAATGAATCATCATTTTGATGTCTTTTGACATAGCACTTCTCTCCTGTAAGCGGAAGATCCGTGTACCCCCATTAGCCCTCCTCATTCTCCCAACCATATTATGTGGGAGTGTGACGAAGGCACTTATTCCCCTGAGAGAGATATTTATTCTCTTTCACGGGTAAATTGTGATTACTTGCAAAAAATAATTTATACAATGTATCATCTAATCTCATATGTTTTTTGTTTACTCTTTACTCCAGAATTCACTGGTTTCTTTTCTATCTTTTCATCTCTTCAGTCCACACAGGTTGATCTGCGCAGTCAGCTCTGCATAACAAAAAGTAAGTCAAAACTATTTGATCTGTTGCCATGGCACCACTGAATATACTTTCCCTGAATGTTCAGGGAATAAATGTCCCTCAAAAAAGGACCAAAGCCTTCCGTACTTTCCATAACAAGAAGGCTCACATAGTATGCCTCCAAGAAACACACTTCACCAAAGATTCTACTCCAAAAAATATTTCTCCTTTTTATCAACAAATTTACACGGCTTCTGCCTGTACCAAACAAAGGGGTACTCTAATTGCATTTCACCGATCCACACCATTCACCTTATCATCAGAAATTAAAGACCCAGAAGGTAGATACCTGATACTCATGGGTTATATAATGGATACAGCAATCACGGTGATTTCCTACTACGCTCCTAACAAACAACCTACACCATTCCTTTCACATATATTACAAGTGATTAATACACACAAACTAGGAACAGTGATAATGTGCGGGGATTCGAACCAGGTCCTCCTCCCATTTCTAGATAAATCACCTTTTACACCATCCAAAATAACCTCTAGATTACCTTTTTCTCAACTTCTTACCAAATACAATCTGGTAGATTCGTGGAGAGAAAGTAACCCAATGAAAAAGAAATTCACTTATTTCTCGCACCCTCATCAAACCTTCACCAGAATAGATCATATTTTTCTAACAATAGGAATGATACCAGAAATTATTGCATCAGATATAATTCCGATTCCGTGGTCTGACCATAATGCAGTATACACTACTATAGCCTCAGCCATACCAAAAGCGCATGACCCAACGTGGTACTTACCGGACATATTGCTCAAACACCCACTACATCAGATGGCCATTGAACAAGCTTTAAAGGAATACATATCAATTAATAATACAACAGACATTTACCCAATAACACTGTGGGAAGCTCATAAGCCTGTCTTGCGTGGTACAATACAAAGACAAATGGCACTATTTAAACGGGAACGCAAAAATCTAGCAACAAAACTAGAACTCAATTTTAATGCAGCCTACATATCATTCCAAGATAATCCATCTCAGAGTACAAAATCTCATCTGGAAAAATCTAGATTGGAATACGATCTATTTCTCACTGAGTCAGTTGATAAATCCCTCAAACGCTCCAAACACAATTTCTACATGAATACAAACAAACCAGGTACATATTTGGCTCGGGCATTAAATTCAACTAACAAATCTTTCAAACCAATACGTTTGAAATTATCAAAAAATGTTTATACTTGTAATCCAGTTAAAATAGTGCATAAATTTCACTCACATCTCGCAACTTTATACAAGACAAACAATGAATTTAATCCTACAGAGGCTGAATCCTTCTTCTCAAAAATAACCTTACCTGAGTTGTCTCAGAATCAAAAAAGCAGTTTGGATGAGCCTATAACTATAGATGAAGTTGCGAACGCCATAAAAGACCTAAAACTTTTAACAAACTTCTAGAAGGACATTCTTTTCGGCAAGAAACACTAATGGCAATTGTTTGTATGATCCCAAAACCCCTTTCTGATGATACTTCCTGTGTGAATTATCAGCCTATCTCTCTGTTAAACCTTGATATTAAATTATTAGCAAAAATAATAGCAAAACGCCTCAATAGCATTATAGGAAAATTAATACATAGAGATCAAGTAGGCTTCATGCCAAATAGACAGGCAGGCGATAATATACGCAGGGTAGTGTTATTGGCACATATTGCTAAAAAACGGAAAATCCCTTTATGTTTTCTATCTCTCGATATTAAGAGGGCATTTGACACAGTATCCTGGCAATATATGCAATATTCATTACAAAAATGGGGTTTTGGACCCCACTTTTTAACATGGATCAAAGCATTGTATAATAAACCCAAAGCCTATATAAAATACGCTGGATACAAATCTGATGCCTTTAATATCGAAAGAGGTACCCGACAGGGTTGCCCATTATCTCCCTTATTATTTGCCCTTATACTCGAACCCATGGCCCAATACATCAGAACAAACCAAACTATAACTGGCATTGAAGTAGGAGGTATTACACACAAATTATGTATATTTGCAGACGATATATTACTTTTTCTATCATCACCACAGGTCTCTGGTCCTAACTTAATACCAGCTCTTGATGGATTTGCAGCCCTATCCGGCCTTATGATTAATCCTAAGAAATGCCTAGTGCTTAATATTTCGCTCACAAACATGGAATTGATCCCGGCTAGGGCTGCACTCCCATTCACATGGGCAGAAAAATCAATCCCATATCTTGGAATTCATTTAACAGCATCTCATTCTGACTTATTCTCAACCAATTATCCTCCTGTATTAAGACAGATCACAAATCTAATAAAACAATGGTCGCAACTTCCTTTATCCTGGATAGGGAAGATTAATGCAATCAAAATGACTATTCTACCCAAATTGCTTTATCTATTCAGAGTCCTCCCTATTCCAATTCCTTCCTATTTTTTGAGAATAGTACAAAAAAGAGCAACTTCATTTATATGGGGCTCTTCTAAACCACGTATACCTATACACACACTACATCTTCCCAAAAATAAAGGAGGCCTGGGATACCCTAATTTTACTAACTACTACAGAGCAGCACATTTGGCCAGTCTGTCCAAATACCATGCAAAACAGGAAATCCCATTATGGGTATTTATAGAGGCTTCAGAAAATGACCCTCTATTAATATCAAACTTGTTATGGCTTGATCCTAAAGACCGCTTTAAAATTCATAATCCCATAACTAAACACTTCTTATCTCTCTGGGATAAACTAAAAACCAAATATCAGTTACAATCTCCACACAATCCTCTCCTTTCTTTTATCAGAAATCTGGCCTTTTATCCGGCATGGATCTACCCAAATTCTTTTAAAGCTTGGACAACATCAGGCATTCAGACACTAAATGACTTCATAGCATCTAAATCATTCCTTTCATTCCCATCGCTTAGAGAAAAATATGATCTACCAAACTCTGAGATATTTAGATATCTCCAAATCAAAAATTTCTATACACCATTCCTAAAGGGGGATACACCATTATCCCAATTATCCATTTTTGAATCAATCTGTACAAAAGATCCATTTGCTAAAGGTACAATTTCATCACTTTATAATCAATTATATGGAGTAGTAAATCTTAATAGACCCTCTTACGTTCAGAGGTGGGAGGAGGACCTGGGACGAACTTTAGAAGACACGGACTGGTCTAACATATGGCTCACATCTAAGTCATCCTCACCCAACATCTTAGCACTGGAGACAAATTATAAAGTCCTAACTTGCTGGTACCTTGTACCCGCTAGAGTGGCAAAATATTCACCTAATACCTCAGCTCTTTGTTTTCGAGGATGCCCAGAAATAGGCACACATTTACACATATGGTGGACGTGCCCAGTAATCCAAACCTTCTGTAAGGAAGTCTTCGTGATTGCATCTAAAATATTTAAAAAAATAATACAACCAAATCCATATATAACTTTACTTAATCTAAAACCGGAATGGTTAACACTCTCTCAATTCAAACTTATGATCCATCTAATAACGGCTGCAAAACAAACAGTGGCCAAAGCATGGAAATCTCCTACGTTGGTACTAGCAGAAACAATTCACAGAATGAATAATACAATGTCCCATGCTAAGATGGTAGCCATCGATCAAAATCAAATTCCAAAATTTGAAAAACTTTGGCATCCTTGGATAAAACAACAGTTCCTGTCAAATTTCAATGACTCTGTCCTGTTGCCATGGTAACAGATTAAATGACTTACAGAGACACCCATTCTAAGGCTTCAAAGAGAACTAAAAAGAATACTAAACTGACGAGCGGGACAACCTTGTGGACCATACCTCTGCCTTTCTACCCTTTTTCTTCTTTCTCTTTCCTTTTCTCCACCTTACGATTAAAGCTCATTATCAGAATTTATTTGACCTATATACACTCTACCTGTAAACAATATATATAGTAGGTATAAATCATTTAAATACCTACAAAAGTAACTAAGGAAATGATATATATCTTTAATTTAGGTTTACGTGAACCCAATGTTTAATATTTGAAATTTCATGATATTTACCTATATAATCCCTACTGTAAAACAATGAGCTTACTTTATAGATCCTTGTAAACTTACTTTATGTATCTTTATAATATTGTATACTCAATAAACTTCTTTTGACAAGGAAATCTCTTTTCCTCCAGACGTAAAGAGTACCCCATTGTGCTCTGTGATGACCTTAAACTCCACTGAACTCAAACTCAATGCCAAGTTCACTATATGTACCCCTTATGTATTTATACATGTTGATCATATCCCCCCTTAATCTCCGCTTCTCAAGAAAGAATAAATTCAGTTCCTCTGATCTTTCCTCATATCTGAGCTCCTCCATGCCTCTTATCAGTTTGGTTGCCCTTCTCTGCACTTTCTCCAGTTCACCGATATCCTTTTTGTGAACTGGGGCCCAAAACTGAACTACATATTATAGATTAGGTCTTACTAATGATTTATACAGGGGTAAAATGATATCTCTCTCTCTGGAGTCCATACCTTACTTAATACATGAGAGGATGTAAAAAATGTACAGTAATTTGAGCAGCAGGAGAGTAGGGGGCCGGCACGGACAGGAGCTGACAGGCAGGGAGGAGAGGGGGGAGAGGACAGAGGAGAGCACAGAAGAGGACAGAGGAAAGAGCAGCTGACAGAGGCACGTAAACTGACCACGGTGTCAGGGCTCAGCAGCCATGATACACTGTGGTCAGTTTTTACAGAGGGGAAGGCAGAAACTGGCAGGATCAGCCAGGCACTTCAGGTGTTACAGAGGGCCAAATTACACATCACAAGCACTGTGCTGTATAAAATGCTTTAAATGAACAGGATCTTTATTTTTCTTTTTTTAGGTTAACACTTTAAGCTTATGATCTACTAGAACACCCAGATCCTTCTCCACTAGTTGTACTCCCCCTAGTATGTATGATGCAAGAATATTTTTAGCATAACTTTACATTTATCAACATTACACCTCATTTGCCACACAGTTGCCCAATTGAACAGTGCATTGAGGTTGGCTTGTAAGTTAGAGACATCCTGTAAGGATGTTATTCCACTGCATAGCTTGGTGTCATCTGCAAAGACTGAAATTGTACTTTTAATCCCATGGCAACACAGTTCTGAATTCCAGGACATGCGGTGTCAGCCCTGCCTAATTGTTTACTAATGGATTACAAAGAATAAAGACCTCTGCTCATCCCCCTCAAACTCCCTAACTTCTCATTCTGCGTAGGCAAACGAAAACAAAGTTAGCAGCTCACGATATTGTTAACAGGATTCAATAGGTATTTTTTTACACTTATCAAACAGAAATAACAATACATTTTCAATGGTATATTTAGCAGACCGAAAGGGAGTATATATGACATTTATAGTTCTGGCTTGCTCTAACATATAATGGGACTTAAAAAGGATGTAAACCCTGCAAAAAAAAAAAAAAAAAAAAGGTTGCCCCTTCACTGCAAAGTAAAGGCATAATGTGCTAGTAGCATCGCACACTAGCACATTATATGACACTTGCCTACAAATAAAGCCTGTGTCGTCCTCTCTGCAGGCCGCATCCATCTTCGCCCCGTCTTCCTTCTGGGGCCGCAGACTCCGGCTCTGTGACTGGCTGGAGCCATGTGACGTCACTCCCGCGCATGCACACGAGAGCTGCCAGTCACGGCACCTGCCTGAAGAAACGTCATGGACGGCCGTTTCTTCAGATCGCATATGCCGATGACATCATCGGCACACTATACAGTAAATGTCTCCTAAACAGTGCACATTTAGGAGATATTTACAGTGCCTATGGGTAAGCCTTATTCTACGCTTGTATATAGGAATAACTTGTGCGCTGCTATGTGAATGAACCTAATTACTGTGAATACTCAAATAAGAACAGCTGCTACCATTCTAAAGTGACTTCACACTCATAAGAATATATAAAACAAATAATGGTGCTCTTATTCAGTCATCAACCTTCAAATTAATAAAAAGACAAACATTTATATGCAAATACTAAATATTTAACATGTCCATAAAAGTGCATTAAAAAAGTCCATGAATATACAACAAATCCTGAAAAAATCCAAAAAATAAAAAGTTCAAAGAAAGTCCCTCTCACTGAGAAGTGAAATTCCAACATGTGCTTGAATACAAGTTGTAGTCACCACGAGCACCTTTAAGTGAATTGGCCGCTCACCTCAAAAAAAGACCCACTGGGGTCTAATCAAGCTTTGTTATAAACATAGGAAGATCTTCTGTAATCAGGAACACCATCTCCAATATCACACGCGCTCTCCTTAGACTGAACAATTTCTCTAATAGTGCTTCCTTTTTTCACCTCAACATCAATCAAGGTCGCAATGCGCTTATTGCCCCACCATGGGCTTTTAGGCATTTGTGGCCAAGGGACATGGAACTCCTGTTCTCCTTGGTCTTTCACCAGCTTTACTTCACCTCAGGGACTTTCTTATTCTAGGCTTACCTATAGGTACAAATGTCTCAGGGAGGTTTACAACCTCTTTATTAGAGAGTACATGGGATTAAGGGGGGAGGGAAGAAGTCAGACGTATTTTTCTAACCCTGCTTTGAAGGTTTATGAATGGATTCTTGCATTCCTTTTGTAATTTGAAGTATCTGCTTTTGTTACCAATTTTACTTTCTGAGGAAAATTGGGGTGGCAAAATGTTAAGCACTACTCTCCTACACTCTCCACAAAGTTCAAATTCATAAGACCTCACTATCATCACACCTGCCCTCATCATTCAACTACCAAATGCTAGAGCAGGGGTCTTCAAACTACGGCCCTCCAGTTGTTCAGGAACTACAATTTCCATCATGCCTTGTCATGTCCGTGAATGTCAGAGTTTTACAATGCCTCATGGGATGTGTAGTTCCACAACAGCTGGAGGGCCGTAGTTTGAAGATCCCTGTCCTAGAGCCTCTATTTCTGATTGAAGCTTTGGTATTTGCAATTAAATTGCAATAGGCAGATCTTGGGCATTTCCCAATATTTTTATGGCCAGACAAGTGCTGTTAAGGCTTGGAAAGGACACTTCTCTTTTTCATACTACTGAACTTCTACCGCAAAACTCTCAGTATTTGGTAGCTTTCAATGAAAATCATTATGTTGTCATAGCAGAAACACATTTTGAAATTCCCTTTGTCTTTAAAACAGTAGCACAAGCACCTACCATTATAATCATTTGCATTGTGAACAGCTTGTTGTGATACATGCTTCCTCTGATCATTCTCCTTTTGTCTTTACAGATGGCAATTCCTAAAATATAAAACAAAGTTTGCAACAAAAAGATAAAATGCTTTTTTAGTTTTAATTTATACAGCACTGCAGAGAATATGATCAAAGTTGGTGTTCTGAAGTTTGATTAAATGTTTCTGGATTCATTTAAATGTTCTCTGCAGACACCATCTGCTTGATTAAAATAAGCTGTTTTTTAATTTATTAAAGAGAGATTATGAAAAAAGGCTATTACACTGGTTCATTCTTAAGTGTTAGCACTTTTATTTTCAACAAGTTACAGTTTTTGCTTATACTGTATTTCAAATTATATTACTAGGAGTTTTTTTTTTCATCACATTAGGCTCTTAATTAATTGATTTGTACTGCTTCAGAAAAATGATTCTTTTTTGTTTCTTTATTCTATCATTAGAAAATTATATAATACTTTAGATCTCCCACGTGTTGCTTTTTACAGAAAATAAATCTTAGAGTTATGTAATTCTTGAGTTACATAATCTAAAGGCTATACAAAATGTGGTCTGCCGTTGTGTAGAATACTTTTTTTTTTTTTTTTTCTTGCAGTGCTCCACTGAAATTGCATTAACACAAAGAGATCACAGTGCAAGCCCAACCAGATCATAACCGATCCTAGTGTTGGTAAATGTGGGAATATAATGCTCATTGCTTGGGTCATGTTTGGACAAATGCTCATGCACAACTAGACAAGCACTGTCAGGTCTGAGCTGCTCTAGGCTGCCCATATGCTGTCAATAAAACACAATTTGCACAAAACCCTGTAGCTGCATAATTAGAATAGGGCAGCGGAGGCCATTGCAAGGGCTCACTAAAGTCAAGTTGCATAGAGGGCCCAAAGTCACAATGGAAAGCAGACAATTACTATTATTAAAATTGGCCATGATGTCTTTGAATGTAGCTAACTGCTTCTGGGCTCTTACATTTATTCGATTTTTATGCAAATTGACACATGGTCAAAGAAGTAAAACATAAAACTATATAATAGGAGATATTAAAAGACTTCTGTACCTAGGAAACAAACATCTCTAGTTATACTTTTGAATCACAACATACATAACCATTTGAAGGACATTACGAAGCCACCATAGCAGTATCAGCTTTTGAGAAGATTGTACATTTATATATTAATTAGAATGGTGGCTTAGAGGTTAGCACACTAGGTTCCTATGTTCAGTTCCCAGCAGGGATATTACTGGTAGGCAGTTTGTGTCTTTTTCCCTTTGCCTTTTTTAACCACTTCAGCCCCGGAAGATTTGGCTGCTCAATGACCAGACCATTTTTGCATTTGGCACTGCGTTGCTTCAACTGACAATTGCACGGTCATGTGACGCTGTACCCACAAATAGAGCTTTATTTTGGTGGTATTTGATCATCTCTGCAGTTTTTATTTTTTGTGCTATAAACAAAAAAACAGCGACAATTTTGAAAAAACACAATATTTTGTACATTTTGCTATAATAAATATCCCCAATTTTAAAAAAAAAAACAAATTTTTTTCATCAGTTTAGGCCAATATGTATTCTTCTATATATTTTTGGTAATAAAAATTGCCTATATTGATTGGTTTGCGCAAAAGTTATAGCATCAACAAAATAGGGGAAAGATTTATGGCATTTTTATTATTATTTTTTTACTAGTAATGGCAGTAATCAGCAATTTTTATCGGGTTTGCAACATTATGGTGGACAGATCGGACACTTTTGACACATTTTTGGGACCACTGACAATTATACAGCGCTCAGTGCTATAAAAATGCACTGATTACTGTGTAAATGTCACAGGCAGGGAAGGGGTTAACACTAGGGGGCGATCAAGGGGTTAACTGTGTTCCCTATGTGTGTGTTCTAACTGTAGGGGGATGAGAGTGACTGGAGGAAATGACAGATCGTTGTTCCTAGCTAGTAGGAACTCACGATCTGTCTCTCCTCTCCTCACAGAACAGGGATTTGTCTGTTTACACACACATGTCCCTGTTCTGGCTCTCGTGCCCACGATTGCGTGTGGCCGGCTGTCATCGGCACCCCCGCAGTGCAGCGGGCGCGCGCCTGCTAACCCGCTTAAGGGACCAATGTACAGCTACAACAGTGTGCGGGATCGTGCCGACCTACCACAGTATAATGACGGTGGCTGGTCGGCAAACGGTTAATGTGTTATGGTTTCTTACCACAACAGAAAACATGGATGTCTAAAACTGAGCCAAATGTTGTCTTAGTGTGTGGGTGTTACTGTAGTAAGGAAGATATTATACAATCAGCTCCTCAAGTGGCAGTGACTGTATGCTCTGTTAAATTCTACAGAATATATGTGTAAATACAGCATTGCAAGAACAATATTGCATAGTAACATCATGCCTATTACAAAAATCTGTCATGCTGAGAGAGGTCTGCCAAAGTGTTACTAAAGCTATTATTTGTAAGATGAAAATGCAAGAGATTCTTGAGTTGGATGAACTGTAGGCTCATGGCCACTACCAGTGCTTGGGAATCATGCGTTTACAGTTAAGGACTGCCCATGATGGATGACTAACTCTTTTTCTTTGGAGCTGTAAGGTATAACATCCTTTAGAGCGTGAACCATAGGTCTGTCTATTCCAGTTTAAAAGTTCCATCTATCAACAAATTTAGTGATCAGTGGAACATAATGAGATGATTTAGCCCCTGGCCTCTAATGCCGTGTACACACGAGCGGACTTTCGACACACTCAACTCCGAAGGACTTTTTCGACGGAGTTCCGATGCAACGGACTTGCCTACACACGATCACACCAAAGCCTGACTGATTAGAACGTGATGACGTACGACCAGACTAGAGTAAGGAAGTTCATAGCCAGCAGCCAATAGCTGCCCTTGCATCCCTTTTTGTCCGTCGGACTAGCATACAGACGAACTGATTTTTCGACTGGACTCGAGTCCATCAGAAAGATTTGAAACAAGTTCTATTTCTAAAGTCCGTCTGATTTTTCGACAGCAAATGTCCGATGAAGCCCACACATGATCGAATTGTCCAGCGGATTCGTTCCGTCGGACCTTTCCTGTAGAAAAGTCCGCTCGTGTGCACACGGCATTACATGTCTTTAATACATCGGCAGCAAGAATCCAACAAGATAAGTTTAACCCCCGCATAATGTCCTCAGCAGCTGTGTAGACCATGGAATGCAAGTACAGATACCAGTGATCCCTGAGAGATATCAGAAAATGTCAGGTGGTTTTACTTTCAGGCATCATGAACTCAAGCGATGGACTAACTCGAACAGTGCTCAGAGGAGTAGTTGTTAGCTACAGTTACATAGTTGGGAAGGTTGAATAAAGACTCTAGTTCATCCAGCTACTATATTTGATTGGTAAAACAAATTCCATTATAACCAGTGGCTTAGTTGCTATATGCACCAGTGGGGTAAATTACTCCCTTGCTTTTTGTATGTCTTATATATTCTGTCAGTTAGCTCTTCCCTACCAGACTCCCTTGCTTTGATCAAGAAGCGAGAAAAATAAACAAAGACATATCACTCCTCCATTACTTTTTTTTTTTCATTTCAAATACAAATGGTCCATTTACTCAAGAGGAAGTTTGGTTGCCCAATTGATGGTATGAACTCAACTCCTTATTGAGCTGTAAAAGTTTGGTGGCACATGCACAGTTGGAGGGGACTTAAAGCCTGATTGAAGCTACAGAAATAGATAAACAGTCAGATAGACATGGTAATAATAATCTCATTCTTACCTCCACGTTCCAGATACAGCAGTTGTGTAATGTGCCTAAATAGGGTAGCATGGTGACTAAGTGGTTAGCACTTCTGCCAAGCAGCACTAGGGTCATTAGTTTGAATCCCAACCATGGCACTACCTGCACGGAGTTTCAATGTTCTCCATGGGCCTGTGTGGTTTTCTTCTGGGTACTCCTGGTTTTCTCCCACACTCCAAAGGCATGCTGGTAGCTTGGGTCCTGTCTAAATTGGTCCTAGCATGTGTATGCACAAATGTAAGCTAATGACCTTAGATTGTAACCTCCTTGAGGGCAGAGATTAATGTGAATGCACAGTATATATGTAGCACTGCATAAAATGACAGTGCTATATAAGTACTTGCAAGAAATAAAAATATAACTGTGTAGTGCACTCAGTAACATGCAAGCAGGTTGAAATTAGCTAGTTAGGTGCACTCCCGCAGGGTAGAAGTTAATGTTTTTCCAGTTCCTTGGTCTATTGGAGGGTTTTTCTCTGGGTCTGACCCAGTGATCCTATGTTCTGTAAGAGGGATAGTGGTCCTGAGCAGAGAGAGCTGGGGAAATCCAAGGAGGTCCAGGGCCCGTAATAGGTATGAGAGAGAGAGCAAAGAATGTACAGTACTCGTAAGGGAGTGATATGGAGAACAACACCCATGAGGAGCAGAAGGATGGCCCTTATTACTATCTGGATGTAAAATCACCAGAACTTGGGGTTTGCCCTGTAGCCAACAGCTGCTGAAGAATGCCTCTGATGGACTCTGTGATTACATGGGCAGCACATAGCCTGTAGTTAGGGTTAGGGATGTAGGGAAGAATGCTGAACTTTGTAATGCATTTTGCACTTTTCTAAGTAAATGTAGCGCTACGCCCTTAAGAGCCTCTGAGTATTTTGGGTTTCCCTGTCAGTTCTGAGCCTGATCTGGGAGCACAGCCCCTGCTGACATCACTGTAAAACCTGATTGTATTGAGGTAAGGGCATATATAAGTAGTGCAAGCACAAAAGAAATAACAGTAGGCATTCACAAAAGTTAAAAAAAGCTTAGCCAAATGATCACTCACAGTACCAATTTAAAGAAACCCAAGTGTCCTGCAGGACCAAAGTTTAATCGTTAATTCCAGCAATGAGATATTTTTCCCCAAAGTGAACTGAAATAGGCTATCAAGAAATTGGGCTAACTCACTTCTGGGTTCTAGGATGAATTTGACAGATGAATTTGCAAATAATAATGTCCCCTTTGATTTTACTTCAAAGTGTTGGAACACACTCTTCTGCAAGCTTGTTGGGGCCCTAGTTGGTGCACATCAGGGATGAGGTCCTTATAGGTAGGAACAATGTTTCCTGAGGATGGTACAGCAATAGGAAAAATTCCCCTGAGAGTAGTGATGAGAAACTGGGTAAGATCTCTTTAACACAGAAGATGAATGCAAGAATTTCTAAAATTGCGTAAGGGGCTGCAGTGCACTTTAGCAGAATTTGAACCTCTTTAGGCAGTGAACTAGTCTGATGAAGCAAGTTCCTTTACAGCTGGAAGAGGCTTGAGATGAGATATTCTATGTATTGCTGTCTGCAGGGAAACATGTGCTGTAGCAAGAGTCCTGTGATTTCAGAATAGTGGGGAGACACTAAAGCAGTAGGCCACAGTACCAAATGGGCTAAGAAGTCTGTATCTCGATATGGTCAACTGTGGTGGAAGGTGTATTAAGCTGGAACAATTGAAAACAACAGAGTCACTTGTAACTTGTGATGGTCTGAGTTATGGAGGTCTCTCTGTTGGGGTGACCCCCTTGTTCTCTTTGTTCCTCTGCCGAAGAAGTGATGCTGATGGCAGTACTACAGTCCACCTGCCTGCAGGGTTGACTGTCCTGCCTGTCAGCAAAACCAGCGATCTGCAGTCCCTCTTTCCTTCTCTTTGGTGCGACCCAATCCGGCCTGGGTCTTCTGAGTCTGCACTGCACTGCCTTAGTCACACATGTCCTCACCCTTTCACCATCTACTTCATTTCTTCCTGGAAAGCTCCGGGGGTTTTGATTATATAGGCCCCTTTGCCAGCTCTTCTGGGAAATGTAGTCTGTTTTGACTTGTATGAGTACAGAAGTCCTGCTATCAGCATACAAGTTCAACAATGCTTTTTTGTGCTTTATTAAAATCTAAATAACTAAACTGTATAACACTGCCATGTTGTGGTTAATTTACATCCTGCAATCAGTAAAAGTGCAGTGTGTTACATAAAGGTTTGGAAACCTTGTTTCTGCCTGGCCTGAAGTTACTCAGAGGGGTGTAATGCAAGTAACCAGTACCATCCTGTGGTTCAGGTCACTAAAGTACTTGGGGTGTGAAGATATCAGTATGGAAGTAATGCAGTGTGAACACACCAGTGGCTACCTAGAGTAACAGAAGTCTAATAAGCAGCCTGTCAGTAGCGTGTGCTTGTTATAGGTGGAATGGCCTCTAGCAGCAAGGGAGATGTTGTTGGCAGAGCAACAGGAGAAGTTTCGAGCTGCAGAGTTCCCCATCCTGTACAGAGGAACGAAAGTTTAAGAGTTAAGTGCACTTGAGCTCGCACAAGGTGCACAGCAGGGCTCACTCCACTACTGGGGAATGGTAGTGGAAAATGCTGGAAAGTTGGTTGTAGACAAGGCTCAGCATGTCCCTCCTAAATTAAAATTACAGAGAAGGTGTAAATTGTCACGGGACCTGAGAGTTAACTGGAGAACAGTTGCAGTGCAAGTGTACATGGTGTACGCTAATCTCTAAAAGTAGAGGTCCACCTTAAATATTTAAGCTTTATTTTTTTATTTTTCTAAAATAACAAACATATTATACTTATCTGCTCCCGCTGCTGCCAAAAGCCAATCAGGAGTGAGAGCCCACAGAGAGCAAAGGCTCTCGTGGACATCGCAGGATCCAGAGGGGGCTCAGGTAAGTATTAGGAGGGCTAGGGGGCTGCTGCTCACAGAAGGTTTTTTACCTTCATGGATAGAATCCATGAAGGTAAAAAACCTTGTGCCTTTACAACCACTTTAAGGTCGAGTATTTCCCCAAGGCAGCCTCAGCCTTGTCCCAGGGCATTGCTGGAAATGGCACAAGAGTAAAGGTACCGCATGTGTAGTAAAGTGAACTTGACACCGATTGCCTAGCATAGCCCAGAAAAACCCACCCCAGGGTAGGCCTCTCATCAGTGGTGTCAGGAGGGGGCGCTGATCAGGCTATAGCCCCAAGTGGGCCCCCAAAAAGCCCTGGGTCTCTGTATTAACACTTACAATTATTAGCCCTGAGTTCCAAGGCCTGGGGTTGGCCGGGAACTCTGGGCTGTTGGCCACCTTCCCTGAGGCCAATTTCGGGCCGATCCTGGGCAGGTGTACGCCGAGCTGCCTCTGAAGGGAAGAGAGGGGCGAGCGCCACCGGTTTACACAGAGCAGAGATCTCAATCCCCGGTGTGGCCGAATGACATACAAAGTCCCGCCTCCTGGACCGGATCCTATGATAAATGTCAATACTGGTCCAATGGCGGGATGTTTGACGTCCATTATAGGAGCCGCTCCAGGAGGAGGGACTTAGTGTGACACTAAGTCCGTGCCGGGTAAGTGGAAGATCCTCACTCTGTGTAAACCGGTGTCTCTCCTCTCATGATCAGGCTGCATGGGCAGAGGTAAGGCTGAGCTGATGGGATGAGCACTGATCAGGTTGCATTGATGCCTGATGATGAGGCTGCATTGATGGACGCTGGTGGTGAAGCTGAATTGATGTGCACTGTTGAGGCTGAGCTGATGGGCACTGATCAGGCTGCATGGGAACAGGTATGGCTGCATTGATGGCTGGGCCCCGCAAAGGCTGCACTGATGGCTGGGCACTGATGAGGATGCATTGATGGGCATTAGTGACGCTGAGCTGATGGGCACTGATGAGGCTGCATTGATGGGCACTGGTGAGGCTGCATTGATGGGCACTGGTGAGGCTGCATGTTCTAATGTTGGAAGGGGGCGTCATGGTATCAAATCACAGGCTTCTCAGAGAGAAGCCTATGATTGGAGCAGATCACTGGTTTAGAGCGCATGCATGAGCCAGCAAGGGGAGGGAGGGTTTTTTCAATTTAAAATGTGGGAGGGGTTGTCAAATTTATCTTTGGGCTGTAGGCCCTAGTCTTTTTCCCACCTAGCAACACCCCTGCCTTTCATGTGACCCTTGCTTGGCACCCAACCAGGAGGGAAACATGGAGGATGTGACGAGCACCCTACCCCCATCCCCCACCAAACAGACTTGGTGTGATACACTCCTCCCCTTTTTCTTCAGTGCAAATCTGTATTAGGAAGCTTGTGTTGAGGCGTTTGTCTGTTACTCAGCTCTGTCAGCACAGAACACTGCAGTGTGAAGGCAAAAAGTAGCATTTTCACTGGGAAAATAAATTTTAAAGCATTTCCAAACAAAATCATTAACAAATTGTATATGAAGGTACAGAATTATATATATATATATATATAGGTGTAATGCTGCGTACACACGAGCGGACTTTTCGTCGGACTGAACTCCAGAAGGACTTTTTCAATGGAGTTCTGATAAAACGGACTTGTCACACACGATCCCACCAAAGACCAATCGTTTCGAACGTGATGACGTACGACCGGACTAGAAAATGAAGTTCAATAGCCAGTAGCCAATAGCTGCCCTTGCGTCGTTTTCGGTCTGTCGGACTAGCATACTGACGAACGTTTTTTCCGATAGGAATCGAGTCCGTCGGGAAGATTTGAAACATGTTCTATTTCTAAGGTCCGTCAGATTTTTCGACAGAAAAGGTCAGATGAAGACCACACATGATCGGAGTGTCCGACGAATTCGTTCCGTCGGACCTTTTCTGCCAGAAAGTCCGGTCGTGTGTACGCAGCATAAGACTTTAATTTTGCATTAAAGTGCAAGGAAAGGCTTAGGTTTAATTAACTCTCCACAATCATTTCAAGTGCGTTATTATGTGTACAATATTTAAAATCTCTGTGTTTGTACTATTTTTACATTATAATGTGGCTGCAATGCCTCTCGTTCATACAGCTAAGGCATCTGGTTGGTGTGTTTCCTCCTGTTCCTCCTCTTAGAGCACTCTCATGAACGAGGAAGCGTACGCATTCCCATATGACATCAAACGTGAGGCAGGCTGGAGGAGGGGCAGGACAAAACACAGGTGGGGATGGGTATGTTGGGGGCAGGGATGGGTGGGACTGGGCGGTACTGAGTGGGGCTATGCTTTGTTACTTGCACGGACACTGACAAGGATACTAGGAAATACCTGTGAGTGGCTACATTCAACCGCACAGGAGAATTGCTGAATATCTAGATTAGATTATTGTTTGTAATCAAACATTTTGCAATTACAGTAATGTATAATGTAGAAGTTTTACTTATTATACATAGAAACAAAGTGTAGTTTTTCAACTCCTCATGAATGCCTTTCTTGATACAGAGATATTGGTGCATGTCAGTGGCGGCTGGTGCTCAATATTTTGGAGGGGGCGGCAAACTAACGCCAAAATCACCCCCCCTGCAGGAGACGAACAGGAATGCGCCGATCGACCCCCCCATGGGAGATGGACTGGAATTCGGCAATCGCCCCCCGCACACGGGAAACAGATGGGAAGGTGGTGATCAGAGGCCTTACCTTAGGAGACAGGGGGACGGAAGAGTCTCAGGACCCGCTTCCTGATTGGATGGGAGGAGAATCAGGTAGACAATAGCGAATGTTAATTCGCTATTGTCACACAACTGTGTGGGTTCAGGGCCTCAGACTCTAATCATGTGCTTCAAAAAGAAAAACCCCATTGAAATCCTTGCGGCTGGCGCCCTGCATGTAGATTAGGGGCTGAGCGCATGGATTAGGGGGGCGGCGCCCCTTATGGTCGGGCCGCTACTGGTGCATGTTCCACACAGCAACAAGAAGGGGCACCAAAAACATTCACACAGGTTTATTGGCAAGAGTGAGTTCTTATATATTGGCCTCAGTAAGTGAGATGACCTAGTAACTCCGGTGAATGCATAAATCTAAGTGTTTAAGCCCTGACAGTGGCGGCCCGTCCATAGGGGGTGCTCGGGCGCCACCCCCCCCCAAACTTTTGGCAAAAAAAAAGTCACTTTAAGAGTGACCAGGCGCCGGACACATGGCGGTCTATGGGAAGCTTCCCAGCTTGCAATCAGCTGACTGCAAGCTGGGAAGCTGATTTGCCAGTGTTTAGAGCGTGTGCAGAGCGAAAGCTGTGCACCCTCACACACTCCCACTCTCCGGTGATTTGTCCCTGGCTCTTGTGCATCTTTTTCATTGGCCAGGACCGGAGGGTGACTGGGCAGTGCTTTTTCAGCACTACGGCGTCACTCGCAGTTTCCCTGGAGTGGAGTGCTGACACTGCAAAGACTACTTTATTACAAGGGGACCCTGTGATGTGAGGCATGGAGGGGAGATGCGGCGGGTGCAGAGCTGAGCCTGAGCCCGGTGTACAGAGAGCAGAAGGTGAGTGACTGAGTGCGGGGATCGCAGGTGATCTCTCTCACAGTGTGAATGACAGTCACAGAGGATTTTTGCAACATGCTTCCCCATCCCCCAAGTCCTCAGACTCCTCTGCAGGGCGGCTACAGAGTGACTGCTCCATTTGCTGTGTTGCTGCCATGAGCCTGGCCCCCCACCTCTGTTCACTTTTCTCAGCTGCTGCAGATCTTCAAGGAGGGGGAGGGTGAGGCTGCTGAGTGTTGTGGTGCTTGGCAGTGACTGTCAGCTGTGGGGTTCCCAACCCCCCCTTTCCTGCATCCTAAAATGGCCCCCCTCCCTGCCTGTCCACCCTAAAATGGCCACCCCTGCCTCTCCACCCTAAAACGGCCCCCCTCCCTGCCACTCAACCCTAAAACACCCCCCCGCCTCTCCACCCTAAAACGGCCCCCTCTGCCTCCCCACCCTAAAACGCTCCCCCCTGCCTTTCCACCCTAAAACGCCCCCCGCCTCTCCACCCTAAACAATAACCCCCCTCCCTGCCTCTCCACCCTAAACAATAACCCCCCTTCCTGCCTCTCCACCCTAAACAATAACCCCCTCCCTGCCTCTCCACCCTCAACAATAACCCCCCCTCCCTGCCTCTCCACCCTAAACAATTACCCCCCTCCCTGCCTCTCCACCCTAAACAATAACCCCCCTCCCTGCCTCTCCACCCCAAACAAACCCCCCTTCCTGCCTCCACCCTAAACAAACCCCCCTCCCTGCCTCTCCACCCTAAACAACCCCCCCTCCCCGCCTCTCCACCCTAAACAATCTATATACCGTATCTGTGGTGCTGATCTGTATAACGTATCTGTGATGCTGATCTATATATCGTATCTGTGGTACTGATCTATATAGTGTATCTGTGGTACTGATCTATATAGCATATCTGTGGTGCTGATCTATATTTACCGTATCTGTGGTGCTGATCTGTATACCGTATCTCTGGTGCTGATCTACTGTGGGGATGGAAAGTACTCAGACCCCCTACATTTTTCACTCTTTGTTATATTTCAGCCATTTGCTAAAATCATTTAAGTTAATTTTTTTTCTCATTAATGTACACACAGCACCCCATAATGACAGAAAAACACAGAATTGTTGACATTTTTGCAGATTTATTAAAAAAGAAAACTGAAATATCACATGGTCCTAAGTATTCAGACCCTTTGCTCAGTATTTAGTAGAAGCACCCTTTTGATCTAATACAGCCAAGAGTCTTTTTGGGAAAGATGCAACAAGTTTTTCACACCTGGATTTGGAGATCCTCTGCCATTCCTCCTTGCAGATCCTCTCCAGTTCTGTCAGGTTGGATGGTAAACGTTGGTGGACAGCCATTTTTAGGTCTCTCCAGAGATGCTCAATTGGTTTTAAGTCAGGGCTCTGGTTGGGCCATTCAAGAACAGTCACGGAGTTGTTGTGAAGCCACTCCTTCGTTATTTTAGCTGTGTGCTTAGGGTCATTGTCTTGTTGGAAGGTAAACCTTCGGCCCAGTCTGAGGTCCTGAGCACTCTGGAGAAAGTTTTCGTCCAGGATATCCCTGTACTTGGCCACATTCATATTTCCCTCTATTGCAACCAGTCGTTCTGTCCCTGCAGCTGAAAAACACCCCCACAGCATGATGCTGCCACCACCATGCTTCACTTTTGGGACTGTATTGGACAGGTGATGAGCAGTGCCTGATTTTCTCCACACATACCGCTTAGAATTAAGGCCAAAAAGCTCTATCTTGGTCTCATGAGACCAAAAAATCTTATTTCTCACCATCTTGGAGTCCTTCAGGTGTTTTTTAGCAAACTCTATGCGGGCTTTCATGTGTCTTGCACTGAGGAGAGGCTTCCATCGGGCCACTCTGCCATAAAGCCCCAACTGGTGGAGGGCTGCAGTGATGGTTGACTTTCTACAACTTTCTTTCATCTCCTGACTGCAACTCTGGAGCTCAGCCACAGTGATCTTTGGGTTCTTCTTTACCTCTCTCACCAAGGCTCTTTTCCCCTGATAGCTCAGTTTGGCCAGATAGCCAGCTCTAGGAAGGGTTCTGGTCATCCCAAACGTCTTCCATTTAAGGATTATGGAGGCCACTGTCCTCTTAGGAACCTTAAGTGCAGCAGAAATTTTTTTTAACCTTGACCAGATCTGTGCCTTGCCACAATTCTATCTCTGAGCTCTTCAGGCAGTTCCTTTGACCTCATGATTCTCATTTGCTCTGACATGCACTGTGAGCTGTAAGGTCTTATATAGACAGGTGTGTGGCTTTCCTAATCAAGTCCAATCAGTATAATCAAACACAGCTGGACTCAAATGAAGGTGTAGAACCATCTCAAGAATGATCAGAAGAAATGGACAGCATCTGAGTTAAATATATGAGTGTCACAGCAAAGGGTTTGAATACTTAGAACCATGTGATATTTCAGTTGTTCTTTTTTAATAAATCTGCAAAAATGTCAACAATTCTGTGTTTTTCTGTCAATATGATGTGCTGTGTGTACATTAATGAGGAAAAAAATGAACTTAAATGATTTTAGCAAATGGCTGCAATATAACAAAGAGTGAAAAATTTAAGGAGGTCTGAATACTTTCCGTCCCCACTGTATATACCGTATCTGTGGTGCTGATCTATATACTGTATCTGTAATGCTGAGCTATATACCGTATCTGTGATCTGTATACTCTGTTCTGTGATGCTGAGCTGTATACTCCTGACACTATAGGTGGAAGCAAATGGAATACAGGGGACCTGAAAGATGTAGGACATACAGTGAATATAAACTCATACCTCCATTGACCCAACAGATAACTATTTAACGTTTAGAATGTATTATCATTTTTATTGCCAGGTGAAGTTAATTGTTGGAATGGAGATTGCTTTCAGCAAATCCCTTGATCTTTAAATTTTATTTGCAGACCTGCATCATTTTAGCAGTATTACTAAATCTTTTTCCCTTCCAGCACCCTCTATCATAAAAATCAGGTCTGATCATTCTTAGTGAGTGTGCTTAAGGGTTGTACAGCATGGCTCATAGTTGAAATTTTCAAAGTGATTCACATTTCCAGAATATAAACTCCTCGAGTACCATCTCTGGGAACAAAGACAGGCCAATTTACTATTAACTTTAACACTAGTTAAGAGAGTAATTTAGATAGAGAACTAAACAGAGCTGTAACTGATATAGACACACATGATTTACAATAACATTTATGAAAGTCAGCGTGATTTGAATTGCTGGCTGTTCTGAAGAACTTCAGAACAGTTTAATTATCTCACTGAAGATTATAAATCGAATGACAGCACTGAGCAGATCGTGTCTTTCTGAGAGAGAATATAGATGTAAAATACAGGGACAAATGCCTTTCATTACTGAAAATGACAAAATCATAGTTCCTTCTCATTTGGCCATAAAAATGACAAGAATTGAAGATATTTTATATCTAACAAGGCTGTTATAACATTAAGAAGAAAATAAAATTCCACTATTCCGTCAAACCTAAGGCAGAACAGTTAATTAAACAAGTTTCTAACACACCATGTTCTCGAAAAGAATCACCCCCTTTAAATTAATCACATTTTGATGCTTTGCAGCCTAAAATGAAGACACACAGTTTTTGTTTTATCCAGCTGTATTTACTTTAACATCCAAGGGCAAGATATACCACCAACATTTAAAAATAAATTGAAAAAAATGAAAAACAGAATCACTGAGTTGGAAAAAGGATCACTCCCTCAATCAGGTGTAGCTAAACACCTTCTCAATGGCACACAAAGCCATTTCACTTTCAACTGTGATCAGCTGTGGTCATTTTGATTAGCTCAGCGTGAAAAGAGCTTTCCTGGGGTATTTCAGTCCCTGGTAGTACAACAGAAGCAAACAATCAACTATGGGTGAAACAAAAAGTGATTTTACATAAAAATAGAAAATGATGTATATGTAATTTGCTTCAGACAGTGGCTGATCCTATGCAACTCACTGTCTACCATGTGATGCTGTTATATCAAAATATACCCATGTATTCATACCATGCATTGATATAAAGTGCTAAGGTGAGTGGAAGGGAAAAAGGAAGGGGGGGGGTGGAGAGAGGGAAAAGGAAGGGAAAGGGGGAGGGGGAAAAATGCAGTCAATGGTAAAGTGACTTGTGCTCAAAATAACAAGTGTTAATCAGAAAAAACAATGTTGCTTTGAATAGTCTTAATTATAGTGCACAGGTGATAGTTATGCTTGAAAGCTTGTTCCTCTTGGTAAACAATATTACTCAATACAATCTTCTTATTCCAGTGTTCATTAGTGACAGTGTTTGATATTTATGCTCTTACTGTGCAAACACTCATCGGATACTTTCACCCCTGGCAGTTTATGCCACTGTGCAGCAGTTCCTGGCAATCCCGGATCGTGTTATGTTAACATAAAAGAGAAGGGGTGCCCATAGCGTAAAAACGTTTAAAACCTTTATTCCAAAAGTAACAGAATGGTACTCACATTATACAAGTTCAATTCAAGCCCAAAAGATCTGAGTTTAAACCGTCAAACAATCCTGTATTGTACACACCCTACGCGTTTCGTCATTGGACGTCTACTTGAGCGTAGACGTCCAATGATGAAACGCGTAGGGCGTGGCCTGACCAATGTCATGCGTCATCTCCCAATGAATACAGGATTGTTTGATGGTTTAAACTCAGATCTTTTGGGCTTGAATTGAACTTGTATAATGTGAGTACCATTCTGTTACTTTTGGAATAAAGGTTTTAAACGTTTTTACGCTATGGGCACCCCTTCTCTTTTATGTTAACATAACACGATCTGGGATTGCCAGGAACTGCTGCACAGTGGCATAAACTGTGACCGCGCAATACCCCTGCAGGGGTGAAAGTATCCGGTGAGTGTTTGCACAGTAAGAGCACGAATATCAAGCACTGTCACTAATGAACACTGGAATAAGAAGATTGTATTGAGTAATATTGTTTGCCAAGAGGAACAAGCTTTTAAGCATAACTATCAACTGTGCACTATAATTAAGACTATTCAAAGCAACATTGTTTTTTCTGATTAACACTTGTTATTTTGAGCACAAGTCACTTTACCATTGACTGCATCACCACCCCCCCCCCCTTCCATTTCCCTCTCTCCCCCCCTTCCTTTTTCCCTTCCACTCACCTTAGCACTTTATATCAATGCATGGTATGAATACATGGGTATATTTTGATATAACAGCATCACATGGTAGACAGTGAGTTGCATAGGATCAGCCACTGTCTGAAGCAAATTACATACACATCATTTTCTATTTTTATGTAAAATCACTTTTGGTTGTTACTTCTTTTTGGGATAAAGTTTTTCAAGAATTTTTATCAACCAGCATTTTTACACTTTCAATCACCTATTAGAGGTGACCTTAACATGGTATCACAGTGTCATAACACTTTGCCATGAAACCAGAACAGCACCGCACCCACACCTAATTTCTTCTTGATTCTTTTCTATACCCACTGTAAATTACCTGTCTTGAAGGCATTCTGATGCTTAAAGTGTATCTAATGGCAAAACATTTTTTAATTTTGGATATAGTGGGAAAGGGTTAAAACCACTGTCAGTTTTGTTTTTGCATGTTCTGTCCTGTAAACTCAACAGAAAGTGAGAGGATATCTTTCTAAAAAAAAAAATCCCCTCTTAGACAGTTGTCACCAGAACAGGTGTCCACATTGGATGATTTTCACTGGCTGCCCGCAAGAACAATATAATGAATAGTTGGAAAGGTTTTTAAGAGCTTAACATTCAACAATAAGTTGTTTTACGTTGCATTGTTCTGTTAGCAGTCTAAAATGTTCATTTTACAAGTAACAGGGTGATTGAGCATGAATTTGAATATACTGAATAGATGAAATAGGCAAGGTTCAATTTCTTATCTATTCAGGGTTGATGGTTTGGTCGCTGGTTGCCGTATTCTCGTATTGCCGTGTTGCCCTCCCCGTGTTTCATTGCTTTGGGACATCCCTATTGTTAAGAATATGAAGATGCTGTGTATCCTGCTGTGTGTGCAAAAAAGAAAATGGGATTTTCGGTTTACCTGTGAAATCCTTTCTTGAAGTGCTTCACGGACATGTAGATCCTCTTCCTTTGAGGTTCATGGCTTGCTACAAAACCTGGAATCTTGCTTAATGGGAAGGGGATTATATCTGGGATGGGACTTCCTGTCTTTTCTTGCCAGTGTCCAATCACCTAAAGGTGGCAGCATAACCCTATCATTATGAATATGAAGATGCTCTGTTTCTCATGATATACTCCAAGAAAGGGATTTTACAGGTAAACTCCAAATCCTACTATTCATGCACACTCAGATACACCATATAAATGAGGGGTGTCCAACCTGCAACCTAACAAAAAAAAAATCATAATCATAATTTTTTGGAATTTAAAAAAAAATCAGTTTATACTTAGTGAACACATGCTGCCGAAGAAAAATTTGACAGTGTCTCTTTACTAGATTTTTAAAAAGTTTTATCTTCCCAAAGAAAAATATCCTACTCTTCACAATTACGCCTTATTCATGTCATCAGTTTTCGGCACCACCTATATTTGTGAGCAACGATTTTTAAGGATGAAGCACATGAAGTGCAAATTTAGAACAAATATACACTATATTACCATAAGCATTGGGATGGCTGCCTTTACATGGCCCACCCTTTGCAGCTATAACAGCTTCAACTCTTCTGGGAAGGCTGTCCACAAGGTTTAGGAATGTGTCTATGGGAATGTTTGACCATTCTTCCAGAAGCACATTTGTGAGGTCAGGCACTGATGTGGACTAGAAGGCCTGGCTCTGCAATCATCAAAATTGTTCTAATTTTTTTCACACAAATAGAGCTTTCTTTTATTGTTTGTTATTTAATCACCACTGGGTTTTTTAATGTTTTTTCTAAATAAACTAAAAAAGACAGAACATTTTGAAGAAATTTTCTGTTATAACATTTTGCAAATAAATAATCTTTCTTCATAAATTTAGGCCAAGATGTATATTGTTACTTTTTTTTGGTAAAAATATTCCAAATCAGTGTGTATTTTTTAGTCTGTAGGAAAGTTATAGAGTCCACAAACTATGGCATACACAGCCCTCAACATTTCCACTTGCCTGCTTGCATATGGTGGGTGGAAATAAGCTGCGGGCGAGTGTGGAGCAGAAGCAGACTGGGCCAGGGGGCAGGGAGGCAATTGCCCCCCGGGCTATTCTGATGCCCCGTAAAAAAGGCTGCACCACTTTTGCCAGAAGTGATCAGCTCAGAAACTGTCGGAGGAGAGCCAGCTGGATCACACAGAGAAAGGATCTGAAATGCCGGCCACTGTCAAACAAAGTCCTGCCTTCTGGACTGGCTCCTATGATAGACAGCACACTGGTCCAATGCTGGGAAATTGAAGCAGTGTGCTGTCTATCATAGGTGCTGGTCCAGGAGGTGGGACTTTTGTTTGACAGCGACCTGCCCTTTAGATCCAAGCTGGGTCACAGTGGGGGATCCTCTCTCTGTGTGATCCAGACGGCTCTCCTCCCAATTCCTCTCTGTGATCCCAATGTAGTGATAGGCTGCACTGATGGCACTAATGAGGCTGCACTGATGGCGCTGATAAGGCTGCACTGACGGGCACTAATTAGACTGCATTGATGAGCACTGATTGGCTGCATTGATGGGTAGTGTTAAGGCTGCATTGATGGTCACTGATAGGCTGCACTGATGGGCACTGATGGGCACTGATAAGACTGCACTGATGGACACGGATGAGGCGGCACTGATGGCCACTGGTGAAGCAGCACTGAAAAGCTGCACTGATGGGGCTGCACTGATAAGGCAGCACTGATATACTGCACTGATGGGCCCTGATATGTTGCACTGATGGACACTAATTGGCTGCACTGATGGGCACTGATAGGTTGCACTGATGAGGCTGAGCTGATGAACACTGATGAGGCGGCACTGATGGCCACTGATGAGGCGGCAATGATGGACACTAATATGCTGCACTGATATACTGCACTGATGGAAAATGATGGGGCTACACTGATTAGCACAGATAGGTTGCACTGCTGGACACTGATAGGCTGCACTGATGGGCACTAATGAGGCTGCACCAATGGGCACTGTTTATGCTTTATGTTAATATTGTTGAAGTTGTCGTTAATATTTATTTTTGTAACTTAATACTGCATAAAACATTTAACAGTGTCATTTCATGAGATAATTTTCAAGGGCTTGTTTAAGAGTGGAATTAGGGGTGAGGCAAGGTAGGGGTTGGGTGGGGCAACTGGTGGCGAGTACCTCTTAAGGCCTGGCTAGTAGCTCAGAACTTGAAATTTTAAGCCCTGGTATATATATATTTGAAAATGGATACATCCTGATGTACTGACGACCTATCTCATTTCTCGAGGCCCAAAAATACCGGGGCAGTACAAATACCCCCAAAATGACCCCTTTTTGGATAGTAGACAGTCCAAGGCATTTAGTAAGAGGCATGGTGAGTTTTTTTACGTATTTTTTTGTCATCATTTTTTGGAAAATTAGGAAATTCATTTTTTTTTGTTTTTACATACTGTCACCAGTGCAGTACAGCGTCATCATATAACTGGTGTGGTAGTGATCAGGGACACTGACTGGTGACAGTATGTAAAAAAAAATGTAATCATTGTTTTCAATTTTTTTAAACACTTTTTATTACAATATTTTTCATTATTTAGGATTTGTTTTACATACTATGACTAGAGCAGTACGGTGTTACCATAGTGACCTTGTACTACTCTGATCAGGATTTTCTATTTTCTTTTTTTTTTTACACCCTATCATTGCTTATAACAGTGTTAATAACTGTTATAAGCAACCATTTTTTATGAATTGCATTTATTCATCCAGTGTGTACTATTGTGAAGCTGTGATTGGCCAAAGCTATCACATGGTTCTGAAATTCCCTTTAAGAACTAAAACATTGAGATATTCTATAGTGTGGTCCAGTTGTCAGAAATGATGTCCCACAGGTGTGCAGAATCTTTTTTATGTTCCTTATGGTATGTTTGTGCAAATTAATCGTCGCTTGCAACTTCTGTCCTGTTTCACCAACATAAATTCCTTTGCTACATCTTTTGCTTGGATGAGGTACATGACATTACATGAGGTACAGCTGTATGATCCCGCGATAGTGAGTACCGGTTTACACAGGGGCGACTTGTCAGGCGACCTAGTCGCCTGACAAGTCGCCTCCCGTTCTGTACAATGGAACCGTTCTAATAGGAGCGACGCAAGTCGCTCCGACTTAGAAAAAGGTTCCTGTACTTCTTTTGGGGCGACTTGAGGCGACTTGCATAGACTTCTATACAGAAGTCGTTTTGCAAATCGCCGTGGATGTCGTGTGCAGGTCGCCTCGGTGAGGCGACCTGCAAGTCGTGCCGCCCCTGTGTGAACCGGCACTGAAGGTCCCATTTGTGTGTGTGATATTTTTAGATGGATTGATCCGGTTGCCTACTTTGCAGCGTTTTTTATTGCAGGGTTTGCTTCTATTATTTGTGACTTCATAATCAGAATGGAGTTTCCTGCTGATTAGCTTATGTTTGAGGTTGGGTGGTTGTCTGAATTTTTCTTTCAGAGTTTTATTCTCTGTTATGATGGGTTGTAAATCTTTTTTATTATTCCTTCTAGTGCTGGATTGTATGTGGTGACTAGAGGTACACTGTTTTTTTTTTTTTTTCTGTTTGTATTGGAGGAGATTTTCTCTTTGGGTTTTCAAGGCCATGCTTATGCTGTTGTTAATGTTTTTTTCTTTGTAACCTTTTTTATGGAAGGAGTCTGCTAGTGTTCTGAGATGTTTATCTCTGTCTTCTGGGTCTGAACATATTTGGTGGTATCTGATGGCCTGTCTGTGTACGATGGCCCGTTTAGTGTTTTGGGGGTGAAAACCTTAACTGTGGATATAGTTGCATCTGTCAGTTGGTTTCCTGTATATCAAAGTGCGAAGCTTGTCATCCTGATGTATACTGTGGTGTCTAGGTGCAACAACCTTCCATAAGAGAGGTTACAAAGACAAAATCATCAACAACAGCATAAACACGGCCTTGAAAACCAGAAGAGAAAATCTCCCAAAATACAAAGAGAAAAAAAAATAACTGTGTACACCTAGTCACCACATACAATCCAGCACTAGAAGGGATAAAAAAGATAATCAAAGAATATCCTCATAACAGAGGATGAAACTCTGAGAGAAATAATCCAACTACCCCCAATACTGGCATTCAGACAACCAACCAACCTCTGACATAAACTATATATAATAAATGTGCCCGCGCTAGTATAGTGTCACATATAAAATATATAAAAAATATTTTCACATATAAAACACATGTAATGTGATAAATAAAACCATACAGGTAAAATATAATGCAAATAACTATAAATGATAAACCACCAAGTGCATATAAAGGTGCAATCGTGGTAGTAACTAATAAAAGTGCAACGTGCTAAAATATAAATATCAAAACACTTTCCAGTGACAAATGAGTGTATATCCCAATTAATAAATACAAATCACAAAAAACGTGAATAAATAGTGTCCATAAAATGAATAAACATCATGCTTCTTCTGATGGGTGTATAAATCACAACACGTGAAAACTGTGCTCTCCCGTGACACCCCACATGTGCTTGCGCTCACCTTCAGTCCTGTGACACAGTAATTAAACGGTGTCAAAATAAGCATTGGGGCCACTCCTAGGCTCACTCAGGATACAATGATGCAAAGACACTCCTCCCAGGTGAAACTGCTAGGCTCACTCAGGTTACAATGGTGCAAAAACACTCCTCTCAGGTAAAACCAAGATCCAAAATCATAGAAAAAACAAACAGAGGGACTCCATAGTGCAATATAGCCAGGACATTTATTAAAGAATAAGCCCTCCAAGAGGGTACTCACATTGGATGGGTGCTAGAGTGCACCAGACTGTACAGGTAAAATAATAAGCAGCTGATCGTATGGCGTGCGGTATGGCATGTGCAATCCTCCTCCTCTGCTGACAGCTCCGTCCTACCCCTCCCCGACGCGTATTCGGCACAGGGGTTTCGTGCCTTCCTCTGGGGGATAACGTTATCCCCCAGAGGAAGGCACGAAACCCCTGTGCCGAATACGCGTCGGGGAGGGGTAGGACGGAGCTGTCAGCAGAGGAGGATTGCACATGCCATACCGCACGCCATACGATCAGCTGCTTATTATTTTACCTGTACAGTCTGGTGCACTCTAGCACCCATCCAATGTGAGTACCCTCTTGGAGGGCTTATTCTTTAATAAATGTCCTGGCTATATTGCACTATGGAGTCCCTCTGTTTGTTTTTTCTATGATTTTGGATCTTGGTTTTACCTGAGAGGAGTGTTTTTGCACCATTGTAACCTGAGTGAGCCTAGCAGTTTCACCTGGGAGGAGTGTCTTTGCATCATTGTATCCTGAGTGAGCCTAGGAGTGGCCCCAATGCTTATTTTGACACCGTTTAATTACTGTGTCACAGGACTGAAGGTGAGCGCAAACACATGTGGGGTGTCACGGGAGAGCACAGTTTTCACGTGTTGTGATTTATACACCCATCAGAAGAAGCATGATGTTTATTCATTTTATGGACACTATTTATTCACGTTTTTTGTGATTTGTATTTATTAATTGGGATATACACTCATTTGTCACTGGAAAGTGTTTTGATATTTATATTTTAGCACGTTGCACTTTTATTAGTTACTACCACGATTGCACCTTTATATGCACTTGGTGGTTTATCATTTATAGTTATTTGCATTATATTTTACCTGTATGGTTTTATTTATCACATTACATGTGTTTTATATGTGAAAATATTTTTTATATATTTTATATGTGACACTATACTAGCGCGGGCACATTTATTATATATTTTTTATCTATCTACACGCAATGAAACGTGGTTCAGTGCTTGCAGCTTAAATAGTTTACTCCTTAGAGGCATTAGTCCATCTGTGGCTCGCAAGACACCTATATTTTGTCTGACATAAACTAATCAGCAGGAAACTCCATTCTGATTATGAAGTCACAAATAATAGAAGCAAACCCTGCAATAAAAAACGCTGCAAACTGGGCAACCAGATCAATCCATCTAAAAGTATCACACACACAAATGGGACCTTCACTATCGCGGGATCATACAGCTGTACCTCCAGTAATGTTGTGTACCTCATCCAACGCAAAAGATGTAGCAAAGGACCTTATGTTGGCGAAACAGGACAGAATGTGAAAAAAGAAAACTAAAGCGCTTATGTGGATTCTCTATAAAATAGCAAAACACCAAAAAGAAATGTGTGAGCTGCAACCAACCAATTAGTGCTGTGACACCTGTTGCTATAAATTAATATAAAATATGTTGGTGCGCTTATCAAACTATCCCCATCTATTGGAGTGGTGCTTATATATAAAATCCTAAACCATAAAAACACCCTGATATCACAATCAGTAAAGTGAATAAGTGCAAATAAATATTCAATCAATAAAGTGAATAAATGAAAAAAAAATGCATAAAAAAACATATACCCCGATATCACAATCAGTAAAGTGAATAAGTGCAAATAAATATAGCAATCAATAAAGTGAATAAATGCAAATAGATGCATCAAAAAACATATAAGGGAACACACATCCCTAGATATATGTAGGTGGGAAAAAACAAAAAAAAACAAAAAACAATAAATAGTGTCTGTTTTTGTGAAAACAGCTGAGGTCTGAATGTCCAATCACTTGCCTTTAATGAACTTGCTTGTATTTTAATTCTCACAGATCACAGTTGCATGATGAATTACATTTGAAAGGTGATGATTCACATAAAGATAAAAGAAAAACCATCATTGTGCAGTGTTTTTAAATGCTACAAGACTGGGCAAACAATGTAATCCACTCACATATTTGCAGTAGCTGAATCGCTTTTGTTATAATGAATGTGTCTCGGGTCTCTCGGTGGGACGGGAGGCTTGGGAAGAGCGGCGAAAGGCAGCGGGAGGGGGGGCGTCCCCTCTCGCTCCCCCGGGATAACAGCCGATCGGCTTTTAGCCTCATCGGTTGTTATCCCTGAGGAGCGGACTGCCCGCTCTAAAAAACAGTATCGGGATGATACATGCAGCTGTCTATCAACTGTCTATGGTAGTTGATAGACAATTGGATTACAATTCCCAATGCAACCTGTGTATAAAGACAGAGAGAGCTGTATTTTTTCAGACTAAATACTAAGGGATTTCCTCTTTGCTGCCAGGAGACAAGGTGTGCACATTGCTGCTCTTGTGTGCATATCAGCCTACTACAAGCCTGAGGCCATGTGCTGAGGACCGAAGATGCCCCAACCAGATCCAGAAGCGAGCTGATATCTAAATAGTGGGACCCCTGTTGCTGTATTGCTGGGAGCATTGAAAGGACACTGCTGCAATTAACTTGTTGCTGCTAGCAGAGACTAAGCATATAGAGAATGGTTTTCTAACTATCATCATTATTTACTGCATGAAGACTTGACTGGGACTGTACTCATGTGCACCACCATATAGACTGGGTCCCAAGGCTAGCCCACTGAAGAACTAGGACTAAAGACTGCTCACTCAGATAGCTGCTTTACAAGAACTTTGCATATTGTCCATAGTAAAAGGTACCTCTTTAAGGAGTCTTAAATTTCATGGCTGCCATTAATATAGTGTGCACTTTAAAGTGGATATACTGTTTAAAAAGGAGTTATGACACTATTGATTATCATTGCCTTTGTTTTCTAATGCCATTATTGTATTGGAGGAGATTTTCTCTTTGGGTTTTCAAGGCCATGTTTATGCTGTTGTCAATGTTTTTTTCTTTGTGACCTTTCTTATGGAAGGAGTCTGCTAGTGTTCTGAGATGTTTATCTCTGTCTTCTGGGTCTGAACATATTTGGTGGTATCTGATGGCCTGTCTGTGTACGATGGCCCGTTTAGTGTTTTGGGGGTGAAAACTGGAACTGTGGATATAGTTGCATCTGTCAGTTGGTTTCCTGTATATCAAAGTGTGAAGCTTGTCATCCTGATGTATACTGTGGTGTCTAGGTGCAACAACCTTCCATAAGAGAGGTTACAAAGACAAAATCATCAACAACAGCATTAACTTGTTGCTGCTAGCAGAGACTAAGCATATAGAGAATGGTTTTCTAACTATCATCATTATTTACTGCATGAAGACTTGACTGGGACTGTACTCATGTGCACCACCATAAAGACTGGGTCCCAAGGCTAGCTGCTTTACAAGAACTTTGCATATTGTCCATAGTAAAAGGTACCTCTTTAAGGAGTCTTACATTTCATGGCTGCCATTAATATAGTGTGCACTTTAAAATGGATATACTGTTTAAAAAGGAGTTATGACACTATTGATTATCATTGCCTTTGTTTTCTAATGCCATTGCTTATTGGTGATTTTGAGAACTACCAGTTTTACTCTAATGTATCCACATAGAACTCCATTCTATGCTGCTATAGCCTAGTGAACATGTTGTCTAGTGAACTATAATTGACCTACTCCTTTACTTGTTTATTTGCATACTGCTATTTACTGCAACCCGTGACAACATATTGGGTTAATTTACCACTAACAAGTCTGATGTTTGCTTTTTGATACTGGACCTTAGTTGTTTGTAGGGTATCTGTATTTGTGCTCCCAGTAGTAGTGCAATATCCATTTTCCTAACCTGGTGCGTCAGTGGGGCTGAGGTTGCTCTTAAAGTCAAAGCCGCAGAACATAGAAATCAATCTACCAAGGGGCTCCTGTGGGGGCAGCACTATACTTACCATAATTATATGATGGTTAGGGGGCTCACAGAAAACTGCTGATTAGTTGCTATAGGTTAAAGAAAAGTGGTGAAATGGAGAATGGATTAAGTAATCCCTTTTCTGTTCTCTATTGATTTACGTCTCTTGACTCGGAATGAATCAAACATACTTAGGTTCAGGTTGGTTTGGCAAACATTACTATAGTTTGGGTGTCAAATCTGAACCCTATTCAAGTCAATGTTGAAAAAAGGTAATGGCCATTTTCTAGGCTAATAGGCAGGGATTAAATGGCTTAGAGGGCTGGACACTGCCCTGGGGAACATGTACCAGTGCAGTCTTACTAAAAATTAAACAGCAACATTAAAAATGCAAAATTCCTTTAGATTACATGCTTGAGGGATGCTCTTAATCTATCTGCAAAGTGGCATATCTATACAATATATACAACCCACTACAGCAAAACTGCCACTTTCGAAAAGAGAAAAAAATGCTGGCAAATGACAGCTCCTGGCTGCTTCATTCATTTTCTTCATCTATTCCAGACCCTTATCCTATATGAAGTTCTGATATAGATGTTAATGGGGATCCCCACAAAAAATGTCATAGATTTCCCCCTAAAAATACATACCAGAACCTTATATTGGTGAGGGTCTGATATTGATGTCAAAGGGCAACCCATGCAAAAAAAAAAAAAAAACAAGAAATGGGGTCCCTCCCTAAATTCCATACCATACCCCCCAGGGCTGATATGAACTTTATAGGGGAAATCCCAAGTAAAAAACAAACAAAAAAGCCTCATTCCCTCAACAAGGGGGTGGATTTCCTACTATTTCCATTCCCATGTTGATGAGGACAATAGCCCCTTCCCCACAACCCTAGCATAATAGTTGTGGTGTCTGCAGGCAAGGAGCTTATCAAAGCCTGGAGGCCACCTTTAAAAATAAGGGGGGCCCCCCAGATACACCCATGTGAATGAGCAAGTGGTATATAGTATTGCCAAAAGGAAAAGGGGGGGCGTGGTGTCAGTAGTTTATTATTATTATTATTATTAATAATTTTTTTTACAATTAAATTTTTTTATATTTTATTTACATTTTTTTAATATTGATTGCATTTTTTTTTCTATCAGCCCTGTTGGTGGGCTTTGGTGAGATAAACAGACCCCTGACATCTCCCCTTTGATACACAGATTCCCCAGTCCCTTTCTCCGCTGTCTTAGCATTGAAGATGAATGGACAGGAGACAGCGGCTCCTGTTCATTCATAAACTGATGCAGAGTTTACTCTGCTCACTTATCAAAAGACACAGGAGCGATCTCTAACTGTGTCCAATTGAGAAGGAAGGGGCCAGTAAACTACATATTTACCGGCTCCTTCCTCCGCTCTGCATCCTGACACATCCCCCCCAGCAGCCAGCAGGAGAAGAGGGATGCCAGCTGTGGGGGACAAGGGGGGTGGAGGAGAAGGACAGGGGACCAGAGGAGTGGCCGGAGAACATGGGGACGGAGGAGAAGAACAGGGGACCAGAGGAGCAGCTGGAGCACATGGGGCGGAGGAGGAGGACAGGGGACCGAGGAGCGGCCATGGCACATGGGGCGGAGGAGGAGGACAGGGCCGTGGCACACAGGGCGGAGGAGGAGGACAGGGGACCTGAGGAGTGGCCGGAGCACATGGGGGCAGAAGAGAAGGACAATGTACCAGAGGAGCGGCCGGAGCACAGTGGGGGCAAAGAACACAGAAGAGGAGGACAGAGGGAACAGTCATTACTTTGACAGGCTCAGGCTGTCACTGAAACCGGCCCACTGAGCCATCTGCCCACTGGGAAACTCCTAGTAGTCTTGATGTCCAGTACATGCCTGCCAGTAAGAGAGCCATGTATGCCCACATGGTGCTCCGTGTATCTGTGTGCATTCAGTTGTATTCATGTCAATTGGGACCCAGTGGCTGCAATGGACAGAAATGCTGCTCTCACTTTGTCATCCCTGTGGATGCAGGTGTGTGTGTCCAAACTCACACTGTCTGCGTTCAGGAACACACACCCGGATACATTCTCACCCAGCCTTTTTCAAATTGGGTTTGCCTGCACACAGATGCACAGAACACCTTAGCATCATGTGTGGGCAAGATGGCCCTTGCATGGGTGTACACTTAAATTACAGTCCTGTGAAAGAAACCTTAAAATGATCATGTGTATAGCTAGCATTAGAGCAAATACAATTATTCCAATATATCCCAATGCTTATGAATTACATTTATTCCTATGTACAATTGCATCTTACATTAGCCACTTGCCTCTTGGGCACTTTTACCCCCTTCCTGCCCAGGCCAATTTTCACCTTTCAGCACTGTCACATTTTGAATGACAATTGTGCGATCAGGCAACACTGTACCCAAATGAAATGTTTATCATTTGTTTCACACAAATAGAGCTTTCTTTTGGTGGTATTTAATCACCACTGGGTTTTTAATTTTTTGCTAAATAAACAAAAAAAGATAGTATAAAATAATTTTTCTCCTTCATTGATGTGTGCTGATGAGGGTGCACTGATGGGCACTAATAGGTTGCACTGATGGCCACTAATGGGTTCTGATAGGCTGCACTGATGGGCACTGATGATGCAGCACTGATGAGGCTGCACTGATGGACACTAATGAGGCGGCACTGGTGGGCAGGCACTGATGAGGAGGCACTAATGAGGCTGCACTGATAGGCGGCTTTGATGGGTACTGATAGGTGGCACTGATGTTCACTGATAGGTGGCACTGATGGGCACTGATGAACGGCACTGATAGGTGGCATTGATGGGCACTGATAGGTGGTATTGATGGGCACTGATAGGCAGCACTGATAGCTGACAGTGATGAGAAGTCAATGCTTGGCACTGCTTGGCAGCTCTGCTGAGCACTTACTGTCAGCACTGGTGGGCACTGATTGTCAGCACTGTTGGGCACTGTTGCGACTGCACTGAAAATGAGGTGCCCTCATTTTCGGTGTAAATGTCCTTTTTACACAAGCTGGTTATCAGCTCTCTTCTCCTCTCCTCACACTGTCAGCGTGAGGAAAGGAATGCAGATAACAGGCCTGTGTTTACAATATGATCAGCTGGGATTGGACACCTCACTGTTCAAATTTAAAAAAAAACATGTATTCTAATCTCTGACTACCTGTAGCATCATGTGACCAGGAAACTTCGAATCCCATCGTGAACCATCTTACTGCATCACAGAATAGGGCGTATTTTACCTCTCTGGACCACACCTCCCTCATTACTTGACCGCCTCTTATATTTACACCTACTTTTTTACTTCTTCCTATAAGGTAGCCATACACTGTACAATCTGATTGCATAATCTCCTTTACCATCCTCTACTATCAAATGTATAGTGCAAAGGCCTTCCTGATTTCATACAAATTAAATAGATTGTTCAGTTGGGTCTTCATTCCATAGTTCTGGTAAATCTAAAGGAAATTGTTTAGAGATTGTACAATCAGATTGCATGGTGTATGGTCACAGTCTCTGCTGTGGAACTCTGCAACTCCTCCAGGGTTACCTTAGATCTCTGTGCTGCCTCTCTGATTAATGCCCTCCTTGCCTGGTCCGTGAGTTTTGGTGCGCGGACGTCTCTTGGCAGGTTTGCTGTTGTGCCATGTTCTTTCCATTTGGTTATGATAGATTTGATGGTTCTCCTAGGGATCATCAAAGATTTGGATATTTTTTTATAACCTAACCCTGACTTGTACTTCTCAACAACATTGTCCCTTACTTGTTTGGAGAGTTCCTTGGTCTTCATGGCAGTGTTTGGTTAGTGGTGCATCTTGCTTAGGTGTTGCAGCCTCTGGGGCCTTTCAAAAAGGTGTGTATATGTAATGACAGATCATGTGACACTTAGATTGCACACAGGTGGACATCATTTCAATAATTATGTGACTTCTGAAGGTAATTGGTTGCACCAGAGCTTTTTATGGGCTTCATAATAAAGGGGGTGAATACATACGCACATGCCAATTATCAGTTTTTTATTTCTGAAAAATAGTTTCATGTATATATTTTTCAAATTTTACTTCACTACCTTAGACTATTGTGTTCTGATCCATCACATATAATTCAGATTAAAAAAACATTGAACTAAAAGCTGTAATGTAACAAAATAGGTAAAAAGCCAAGGGGGTTAATACCTTTGCAAGGCACTGTATATACACACAGTTTGTAGACTCTAACTTTTACATAGACTAAATAATATACTCTGATGTGTTTTTTTTTTTTTTTTTTTTCACCAAAGTGTAGCAGAATACATTTTATCCTAAATGCATCAAAAAAGATTATTTAATAAAAGAAACAAATGTAGCACCCTGGTCCTAAACAGGGCTGCTAATAAATCTAGTTGTGCTAGGTGGTAACTAGCTTGGCTAATTAGTAGGTTGATCCACTGATTCCTGTCCTAAGTCTGAGTTTGGGGTAGTCTTTCTCTTCTGTCAATAGGTGGCACTGTTGTTTTTGGCATTAGAATGATGGATTACCATAAATTCAGGTAATGGGTAACTAGTATGTCTCAGCCAATCAGCAGGAGTTTCTTTGACCGCTGTGTATGCTGGGATAGGCTATTTATTTGGGAGGAGTCAGGTGATCGAGGTTCTTCCCAACCGAGGCTGCGGCCTGGGTGGGTGTGTGTTGAGAAGCTCCTGGTTGCTAGGCCTGAAGCCTGAGGCCTATCCAGGAGGCATGTTGACTGCTAAGTTCACTTAAGGCCTATTCAGCAGTTCAGGGTTCCGCAAAGGAGGAGCAGCCAAGGTTAAGCCCGAAGCCTGGGGTGTTAGAGGCTCGACCTGAGGAGAGCCTGATCAGTCGGAGGTAAAGGAGAAGCAGTTGCCACAAAGGGATGACCACTCCTGTTACTGAAGACAAGTTTGGAAGGGACGAAGTTCTTAAGGAGTACCAGAGCAGATGCTTCACTAGCCGGGGACAGTGAAGTAGTGGTAAAGCTTCAGTGGAGACTCATCCCGGAATGCAGCAGGTAGCTGTAAGTAAAGCTTGAAGATAAAGTACGGTGGTTAGCTGTGGGTGAAGCTTGGGGAATCCAGCGGGTGGCTGAGAGTTCAAGAAGTCTAGTGAGAGAGACGGCGAGCTGAGCTTAAGGATCTACAGTGGGATACTGTGAGTTAAGCTGGAAGATCTACAGTGGGTTATTGTGAGAGAAGTTGTTGCTATAGGAGACAGCGGTTTATACCAGATAGAGATTGCTGCATTCAGCTTAAAGGCCTTCTTTCTTTATTGCTGTCTGCCTAGTTCTATTTTTGTGTGCAGAGTTTGCCTTAATTGCTATTGCATTTGCTTAAGGGTGTCCTGTGCCCTAACCCCTCTCTCTCCACCGTTCCTGTTAAGAGAAATAAAACTCTCTTTTTCATTTTTACAAAAAGTGACTGGCGCCAAATCTTTCCACCTTGCACTACACCCACTATGCCTAGTAACCTGCACCCTGAGGAGGAATGTCAGTTCTCCCTGGCTCTTGGGGTCACCATCAGGCCATTTGTTTTTTTTTCCAAATTTTGGTCATTCCTTTAGTACAGTAAAAAAAAAGAAAAAAAAAGGCAGTGGTGATTAAATACCACCAAAGCTTTGCCTGTCTAAAAAAATTATTTAAAATACATTTTGGTATAGGTTTGCATGACTGAGTAATTGTCATGCAAAGTGTGACAGTGCTGAAAAATGAAAAATAACCTGGACTGGAAGGGGTGAAACAGTCCAGTCTTGTAGTGGTTTAAAAAAAAAGGTAGATAAAGTTTGCAACTAGTAACCAATCCAGTTGTAATTAGCTACAGTACATGTTTGAAAAAAAGAGAATGAATTTGATTGGTTATAATGGACAACAATGGTAGTTTTTTCAGTCAGGTCCATAAATATTGGGACATCGACACAATTCAATTTTTTTTGGCTTTATACACCACCACAATGGATTTGAAATGAAACGAACAAGATGTGCTTTAACTGCAGACTTTCAGCTTTAATTTGAGGGTATTTACAACCAAATCAGTTGAACGGTGTAGGAATTACAACAGTTTGTATATGTGCCTCCCACTTTTTAAGGGACCAAAAGTAATGGGACAATTGGCTGCTCAGCTGTTCCATGGCCAGGTGTGTGTTATTCCCTCATTATCCCATTTACAAGGAGCAGATAAAAGTTTCAAGTGTGCTATTTGCATTTGGAATCTGTTGCTGTCAACTCTCAATATGAGATCCAAAGAGCTGTCACTATCAGTGAAGCAAGCCATCATTAGGCTAAAAAAAAAAAAAAAAAAACAATCAGAGAGATAGCATTAGGTGTGGCCAAATCAACTGTTTGGAACATCCTTAAAAAGAAAGAACACACTAGTGAGCTCAGCAACACCAAAAGACCCGGAAGACCACGGAAAACAACTGTGGTGGATGACCGAAGAATTCTTTCCCTGGTGAAGAAAACACCCCTCACAACAGTTGGCCAGATCAAGAACACTCTCCAGGAGGTAGGTGTATGTGTGTCAAAGTCAACAATCAAGAGAAGACTTCACCAGAGAGAATACAGAGGGTTCACCACAAGATGTAAACCATTGGTGAGCCTCAAAAACAGGAAGGCCAGATTAGAGTTTTCCAAACAACATCTAAAAAAGCCTTCACAGTTCTGGAACAACATCCTATGGACAGATGAGACCAAGATCAACTTGTACCAGAGTGATGGGAAGAGAAGTGTATGGAGAAGGAAAGGAACTGCTCATGATCCAAAGCATACCACCTCATCAGTGAAGCATGGTGGTGGTAGTATCATGGCGTGGGCATGTATGGCTGCCAATGGAACTGGTTCTCTTGTATTTATTGATGATGTGCCTGCTGACAAAAACAGCAGGATGAATTCTGAAGTGTTTCGGGCAATGTTATCTGCTCAAATTCAGCAAAATGCTTCAGAACTCATTAGACGTCGCACTTCACAGTGCAGATGGACAATGACCCGAAGCATACTGCAAAAGCAACCAAAGAGTTTTTTAAGGGAAAGAAGTGGAATGTTATGCAATGGCCAAGTCAATCACCTGACCTGAATCTGATTGAGCATGCATTTCACTTGCTGAAGACAAAACTGAAAGGAAAATGCCCCAAGAACAAGCAGGAACTGAAGACAGTTGTAGTAGAGGCCTGGCAGAGCATCACCGGGGATGAAACCCAGCATCTGGTGATGTCTATGCTTTCCAGACTTCAGGCTGTAATTAACTGCAAAGGATCTGCAACCAAGTATTAAAAAGTGAAAGTTTGATGAATGATTGTTAATCTGTCCCATTACTTTTGGTCCCTTATAAAGTGGGAGGCACACATACAAACTGTTGTAATTCCTACACCGTTCACCTGATTTGGATGTAAATACCCTCAAATTAAAGCTGAAAGTCTGCAGTTAAAGCACATCTTGTTCATTTCATTTCAAATCAATTGTGGTGGTTTATAGAGCCAAAAAGATTAGAATTGTGACGATGTCCCAATATTTATGGACCTGACTTTATTCTTTGCTTTTGTAATTAAGCCGTATTGTTTCATCCTTGTGTTATCTGATATAAAAAAAATGAGGTGAAGTATCACTAAGTGGTACTCGCGTACCACTAGGAATCTCACATTCCTTTTTTTTCATTTCATGTAGCGTGAAGAACAATGAGAATGAATGTATAGTTTTGCCTCTAGATAGCAGCACACGGGCCATTGCTTATGGCTACTCAGACTTCATGTATATACAAGGTCTATAGCTGGAGGCAGTTTCCCTCCTGTTCTCTAAATGTACAAAATGTTCAATGCTTCATTGCAGTTTCTTAGAAAACACAGAGAATGATTTTGTTGTTTAATTCATTTTTTTTATTTAGCTTTATTCAGAGAATGTTCTCTAGAGATGTCCTACAATAACATTACAGAGGAGCAACAGAAAGGAGCTAAAAGAGCAATTTGCATTTCTATTGAAAATCTATTATTAAAAATAAATAATTCCAGCTTCCAAAAGCAGAATTGCATTAATCATGGACATTTGTATGTTCCTGAACAGTAAGCAGTTACGTTATTTCTTAGCGATATTGCAAGTAGGGTAAATTATACAATTGTAGTGAAGAAATAAGTTTTACAGAATACAATAAAAAGAGGTGAACTCTGGAAATTGTGTTCAAAAAGGGCAGACAGAGCATAAAAGACTAACTGCTGCTGATCTTTTCCCCATTACTGACTGACTTACTGCTTTGTTCTGCGCTGTGTCTCTGTGGAGATGATCATCTTGGTAGATGAGGCAGGGCTTTGCTTCCGTGTGTCAGAGCCTCTGGCAAGGAGAACAATGAACAGGACAATAGTGACATTACCAAATCTACAAATCTTAGTCAGAGCTGGTGGTGCTTTAGATTTCACACTGCAGACTAAGGATGAGCTTCGAGTTCGAGTCAAACTCATGTTCGACTCGAACATTGGCTGTTCGCAAGTTCGCCGTACAGCGAACAATTTGGGGTGTTCGCAGCAAATTCGAATGCCGCGGAACACCCTTTAAAAGTCTATGGGAGAAATCAAAAGTGCTAATTTTAAAGGCTTATATGCAAGTTATTGTCATAAAAAGTGTTTGGGGACCTGGGTCCTGCCCCAGGGGACATGGATCAATGCAAAAAAAAGTTTTAAAAACGGCCGGTTTTTCAGGAGCAGTGATTTTAATAATGCTTAAAGTCAAACAATAAAAGTGTAATATCCCTTTAAATTTCGTAGCTGGGGGGGTGTCTATAGTATGCCTGTAAAGGGGCGCATGTTTCCCATGTTTAGAACAGTTTGACAGCAAAACGACATTTCAAAGGAAAAAAGTCATTTAAAACTACTCGCGGCTATTGCATACACATAGAAGTTCATTGATAAAAACAGCATGGGAATTCCCCACAGGGGAACCCCGAACTAAAATTTAAAAAAAAATGACGTGGGGGTCCCCCTAAATTCCATACCAGGCCCTTCAGGTCTGGTATGGATATTAAGGGGAACCCCGGCCAAAATTAAAAAAAAAAAGACGTGGGGGTCCCCCTAAATTCCATACCAGACCCTTCAGGTCTGGTATGGATTTTAAGGGGAACCCCGCACCAAAATTAAAAAAAAAAAAATGGTGTGGGTCCCCCCAAAAATCCATACCAGACCCTTATCCGAGCACGCAACCTGGCAGGCCGCAGGAAGAGAGGGGAGGACGAGAGAGCGCCCCCCTCCTGAACCGTACCAGGCCACATGCCCTCAACATTGGGAGGGTGCTTTGGGGTAGCCCCCTAAAACACCTTGTCCCCATGTTGATGAGGACAAGGACCTCATCCCCACAACCCTGGCCGGGGGTTGTGGGGGTCTGCGGGCGGGGGGCTTATCGGAATCTGGAAGCCCCCTTTAACAAGGGGACCCCCAGATCCCGGCCCCCCCTGTGTGAAATGGTAAGGCCATTTCACTAAAAAACTGTCAAAGATGTTAAAAATGACAAGAGACAGTTTTTGACAATTCCTTTATTTAAATGCTTCTTCTTTCTTCTTTCTTCTATCTACCTTCATCTTCTTCTTCTGGTTCTTCTGGCTCTTCTGGTTCTTCCTCCGGCGTTCTCGTCCAGCATCTCCTCCGCGGCGTCTTTTATCCTCTTCTCCTCGGGCCGCTCCGCACCCATGGCATGGGGGGAGGCTCCCGCTCTTCTCTTCATCTTCTTCTCTTCTTCATCTTCTTCCTTTCTTCTCTTCTTCTCTTCATCTTCTTCTCCGGGCAGCTCCGCATCCATGCTGGTATGGAGGGAGGCTCCCGCTGTGTGACGCGTCTCCTCTTCTAACGGTTCTTAAATAATGGGGGGCGGGGCCACACGTTGATCCCGCCCCCCTCTGACACACGGGACATGACAGGACTTCCCTGTGGCATTCCCCGTGAAGTCACAGGGAAGTCCCGTCAAGTCACCGTGCGTCAGAGGGGGGCGGAGTCACCGGGTGGCCCCGCCCCCCATTATTTAAGAACCGTCAGAAGAGGAGACGCGTCACACAGCGGGAGCCTCCCTCCATGCCAGCATGGATGCGGAGCGGCCCGGAGAAGAAGATGAAGAAGAGAAGAAGAGAAGAAGATGAAGAAGAGAAGAAGATGAAGAGAAGAGCGGGAGCCTCCCCCCATGCCATGGGTGCGGAGCGGCCCGAGGAGAAGAAGATAGAAGACGCCGCAGAGGAGATGCTGGATGGGAACGCCTGAGGAAGAACCAGAAGAAGAAGAAGAAGATGAAGGAAGATAGAAGAAAGAAGAAAGAAGAAGCATTTAAATAAAGGAATTGTCAAAAACTGTCTCTTGTCATTTTTAACATTTTTGACAGTTTTTTAGTGAAATGGTAGGGGTACTTTTGTATACCCCCTTACCATTTCACACGGGGGGGCTGGGATCTGGGGGTCCCCTTGTTAAAGGGGGCTTCCAGATTCCGATAAGCCTGCAGACCCCCACAACCACCGGCCAGGGTTGTGGGGATGAGGCCCTTGTCCTCATCAGCATGGGGACAAGGTGTTTTGGGGGGCTACCCCAAAGCACCCTCCCAATGTTGAGGGCATGTGGCCTGGTATGGTTCAGGGGGGGGTGTGCTCTCGTCCCCCCGTCTTTTCCTGTGGCCTGCCAGGTTGCGTGCTTGGATAAGGGTCTGGTATGGATTTTTGGGGGGACCCCGCGCCGTTTTTTTTTTTTTTTTTGGCACGGGGTTCCCCTTAAAATCCATACCAGACCATATAAGCCTTTAAAGTTAGCACTTTTGATTATTCATGTTCGTGTCCCATAGACTTTAACGGTGTTCGCGTGTTCGAACAAACTTTTTTCCTGTTCACATGTTCTGGTGCGAACCGAACAGGGGGGTGTTCGGCTCATCCCTACTGCGGACATACAGCTATGAGAATGCAGAACATGAAGTCCATTGCTGTTTTTCAGTAGGAATTCCAGATAAAAGGTATTTTTTTAGGGTACTGCCTAGGCACAGTTACATCTCTAATCATTACCTACAATATAATATATCCCGCATCCTCGTTTGCTTTCCTATATAAGTCATACTCAGTGCAGCTCATGCTGCCTGGTCAACTTCCTAGTTCTCTGAGCTTCTGTTGACCTGTTGTTTTGTGCATTTAGTGTCTGATGCCCTGTGTACTGACCCAGGCTTCGTCTTCCATTTGTGCTCGTCTTCTGTCTGCCCCGACCTCGGCTTGTTTCCCAGATCCTCTTCTGTCTCCTGCTATCTGTACTTTGCATACGCGAGTGGTACTCCGCTGGGCGTACCAAGGAGCTGCGACCTGGTTTCAGTTTGCTGCAAGTTCGTCCCTACCATCAGTGGCCTTGGTGAAGAATCAGGCCTGGACTTAAACTCTGTGCCCTGGGGAACCACGGGTTGGAATTCTACAAGGTCCTACTACCACAGAATCCTGGCCAAGTGCAGTGTTTGCTTCCACCATCTATCAAATACCAAATAATTCAGCCTAGGATGGTACAGTTGCATATGTTTTGGAGCTGCATCATTGCTGCTCACAATGGCACTATGTTTTCACTTTAAGACAAGTGTGACAGACGGCTTGGCACTCTGCCTGGGTGCCTCCGCCAAACAGTGCTTCCTGCCACCCAAACCCTTCCAGCAGACCAATAATAGCTAATAACAGCCCTTTACCCCAAGCATCGTATAAACAGACAAGATGTTGAGGTAAAAACCAAAGGATTCACTTTATTGAACAGAAAAACGGGTATTTATACACTTCAAAAATAGGGGCAGACACCACATTAACAATAAAACCAAATATTACACATTGGGGCAGTGGCGGAATTACCAGGGTCGCCACAGTCGCACTTGCGATGGGGCCCTGGCATTCTGTCACTGTGGGGGGGCCCAGCGGGGGTTGCTATTCACAGGGCTCTGAGCGGAGAGCTTGTCTTTCAGGTAACAGCAGCACAGAGACACCGGCATTGACAGTTTTATATCCCTCTCCGACGGAGAGCGTCCGGTCTGTCCTCTCTCGCACAGGATGATACAGGACACACAGCTGATCTCTCCTTTCTCCCCCCTCCCCTCTCCTGTGTGCTCACATTTCCTGCAGAGCACACAGGAGAGGGGAGGGGGGAGAAGGGAGAGATCAGCTGTGTGTCCTGTATCATACCGTGCGAGAGAGGACAGACCGGACGGTCTCCATCGGAGAGGGATATAAAACTGTCAATGCCGGTGTCTCTGTGCTGCTGTTACCTGAGAGACACGCTCTCCGCTCAGAGCCGTGCTGTCCTGAGAAGACAGAGGACTCTGATGGGCACTGATAGGAGGCACTGATAGGGACACTGATAGAGGACACTGATGGGCACTGATAGGGGGCAATGATAGAGGACACTTATGGGCACTGATAGGGGTCCTGATAGGCACTTATAGGGGATGTTGATAGGGGAAATTGATAGGGGGCACTGATAGGGGGCACTGATAGAAGACTCTGATAGGGGACACTTATAGGGGACACTGATAGAAGACACTGATGGGCACTGATAGGGGACACTCATAGAAGGTGCTGATAGGGGACGCTGATTGGGGGCACCAATGGGAGGCACTGATAGGATTTACTGATGAGCACTGAAGGGAGGCACTGATAGGGGGCACCGAGAAGGCACTAGGGGGCACTGATAGGGGCACTGAGATGGCACTAGGGGCACTGATAGGGGGCATTGATAAGGCACTAGGGGGCACTGATAGGGGGCACTGAAAAGGCACTAGGGGCACTGATAGGGGGCATTGAGAAGGCACTAGGGGGCACTGATAGGGGGCATTGAGAAGGCACTGGGGGGCACTGATAGGGGGCACTGATATGGCACTAGGGGGCACTGAGAAGGCACTAGGGGGCACTGAGATGGGCACCGATGGGAGGCACTGGTGGGCACTCATAGGAGGCACTGATAGGAGGCATTGATGGGCACTTATAGGTGGCACTGATGGGGATTGATGAGCACTAATAGGCAGAACTCATAGGCTGCCTGATGGGCACTGAAGAACACTGATAGGCAGAACTCAGGCAGTATTGATGGGCAGCATTGAAGAGTACTGATAGGTGGCACGGATGGACAATGTTAGGCAGCATTAATGAGCACTGATAGGTAACACTTGTAGGCGGCATTGATGGGCACTGATAGGTGGCATTGATGGACACTGATAGGCAGCATTGATGGGCACTGATGATTGGGGCACCGATTATCAGTGTGAACAGTTTTCTGATATTCTTGACAGTTAATGGCAGTCCTTTCCTAACACAGACACAGCGTGGGAGTAAAGGGCTGCGGATAACCGGCAAGTCTGTTTACATGTGATCAACTGACATCACATGGTAAAGGGCCACTGTGATTGCGCTGAATGCACGTCCCAGGGGGCATGCGGGAAGCACGGTTTTGGGACAATGTACATGGACACCCTCCCAAAATTGGAAGCCCGGGGCTCGGATGAAAGGGGGGGCCCATCATGGTTTCTTGCACCGGGGCCCTGAAGGTTCTAGTTACGCCACTGCATTGGGGTAAACCTCCCACAATGGTTAGATAATGAGGTAAAGTTGACACAAGACTAATCACATCCAGAGGGACTAGCAAACAGAAAATAGGTGACTCGATTAACAATGGAATTGCACACCTAGGAGGCACACAATTGGCAAATGACACAATAGAGAAAACACAGTAAACACAAAACACCTTAAACAGATTACACATAACAGCAGGAGACCCCAGCATTAAGCTGTTTTGAGCAGATTATAATCATCTGCCTTGAGTATCTGAGTCTAGGAGGGGACTGAAGCACTCAATGCTGGTTTTGGGCTGTCTACACCCCAACAAAACACAAATCTGTATCTGGGTCCTCCAGTTCTCAGGAACTGGAGGACGTAGACATAGGTCCTCCAGTTTTACTTTGCATTCATACCTATGGGAGACATAGGTATGAATGCAAAGTAAAACAGCTCCAAAGCTCACCCAGACCCACACCTTGCAAAGAATAGAGCCCCCTCAAACACTAGGGCCCATAGTCAGTAGGCAAGAGGCTAGCCTGCAGTCCCCTCCAAAAGCCCCTGTCTTGACTGGGACTGTCACAACAGGGATTCGCCAAATTATTTTTCAGGACTGGATATTTGCAAATCCAGTTGCTCCTCGGAGCTGTGCACTCTACTGTTATAGGGGATACAAATGCCCATCACCCCCCTTCTATGGAATCAAATGATAAAGCATTCCTTCAGTTCCCTTAGTACTTCTCTCAAATGATTTTAAGCCACCACCTCCTGATTAAACCAAAGAGGATTCCTTATACAAGTGTTTCTCACCAACAAGGGATATTATGGGGTGAAGTTCCTGTCCCCCTCTTTATTATGTTATTATCATTTACCTCATGAAGAGCAACTCTGGACACAATGCATCAACAAACAAGAATTTATATATTATATGTTAAAAATTTTACAGTAAACATTAATTAGAATATTAGTACAGTGAAACCTTGGTTTGAGAGTAACTTGGTTTGAGAGCATTTTGCAAGATAAGCAAAATTTTTAAATAAATTTTGACCTGATATACAAGTGATGTCTTGATATACAAGTAGTATCATATCACAACTGAGTATAAAAGAGATAAGAGGGGCCTCTAAGTGTAGCAATATGGTTACATTTAATGAAAGTACAACATTTAGCAACTCACATGGTTGATGATTAAAAGAGGCACATCTAAGTATGCAAGCATCCGGGGTAAAGCTGTCCACATAGACCATCCTCTGCACCACCATCGACCTCGTCCCTTCCACGCTGCGCTCCACAAGTGGTTCAATCGCTCTACTGCAGGGTAGTCTTCCTGGTCACGATTGCAGCCTGACATCGGTGAGAGCCGGCGGTGCGGAGGATGGTCTATGTGGACAGCTTTACCCCGGATGCCTACATACTTAGTTGTGCCTCTTTTAATCATCAACCATGTGAGTTGCAAAATGTTGTACCTTCATTAAATGTAACCATATTGCTACAATTAGAAGTGCCCCTCTTCTCTTTTATACTCTGTAGCTCCTGCTGGGTTTTGCTTCTAATCCCCTTGTGGAGGCTTCCATTTGTGAATGGACATTTTATGGTTATACAACCTATCACATTGCTATAATCTTTTTAGATGGGCTATAAACTGAAGAACTTATGAATAAATGGTTGTGGAAAGAAACATTCGAGTTTCCATTATTTCTTATGGAAAAATTTGCTTTGATATACAAGTGCTTTGGATTACAAGCATGTTTCTGGAACAAATTATGCTCGCAATCCAAGGTTTTACTTTAATTTTATGCAGCATATAGTGTTGTGATGACAAGCAAAATGTACAGTGGTGACACAAACACTGAGAACTGGCTGACATCAGATCGAAGGGGGGTGTTCTGATCACTTTTGTGTGTTCTCTTCATTTGGTTTCTGTATCAGGGATCTTGGTACTCACCTTTATACAGGTAGATACCCTCCTATATACTACTGTTCCGGGGACAACCCATCACCTTGATGATAGGTGGTCTAACCCTTCCCTACACCACCCAAAACGGGGAAAAAAAAATTTTTTTTTTAGAAAGATATTTTAAAACTGTTGGAATAAAGAAAGATGGTTGCTGTGAATGACCGTACTTTATTGTTTTTATGCAGATGGGTCATCATACTCTGTAAATCGCTGTGTGATATCCAGAAAATATATAAATGTAATACATTTCCTTATTTAATAGGCTTGCATGTGGCTTACATTTCCCATTTAGCCCTATTTCATTGTTGTTGAACGCTTGAATGCAGGCAGGGAAAACACATTTATTAAGAAGAGTAGCCAGCAAAGTTGCACAGATTTCTAATCAAAGTACAGGCGCCTGCATGAATCTGTGGGCAGGAATGTTATTTCAGTCTCGGTCCTATGAGTCAGCAGTGAGTGGCTGCTAATCACGAGCTGTATAACATTGTGCGCTTATATCTGCAGAGGTGTTCAGGGATTACTTTTTCAATGGTTTACCCTTTAATTATGAAAATATTGCTGCTTATCTAAACACACAATGAGCCACACTTGGAATGCTTTAAATGCTGACATATTGATATGGATATGGTTTAAACAAAATATATTGTTTGCTGATTAATTGCCTCATTCTGTGATTTTCGAAAGGTAAAATGATGCCAGGTTTGTCTAGATGTTACACTGCTTTTTTATCTTTTTAGTTAATAACTATCATTATCTTTTTTTTATCGTTTTTTTCCCTTAGGGGTTCCATCTTTAATAAGAAGGGATAATGATTTAAAAACCATTTTATTTTACTTTTAATCAGATCAGACGTATTAGATATTTTTATGTTCCCCATAAGATTTAACCACTTGCTTACTGGGCACTTAAACCCCCCTCCTGCCCAGACCAATTTTTAGTTTTCAGCGCTGGCACACTTTGAACGACAATTGCGCGGTCATGCTACACTGTACCCAAATGACATTTTTATTTTGCTTTCTTTTGGTGGTATTTAATCACCACTTTGGATTTTATTTTTTGCTAAACAAACAAAAAAAGACAGAAATTTTTGAAGAAAAAAAAAAACGTTTCATAGTTTGTTATAAAATTTTGCAAAGGGGTAATTTTTCTCCTTCATTGATATTCGCTGATGAGGCTGCACTGATGGGCTGCATTGATGGGCACTGATGGGCTGTACTGATAGGCACAGATAAGACGGCACTGATGGGCCCCGATGGATGGCACTGATGGGTGGCACTGATGAGTGGCACTGATGGATGGCACTGATTGTCACTGATGGATGGCACTGATGGGCACTGATAGGTGGCACTGACGGGCACTGGTAGGTGGTATTGATAGGCAGCACTAGTGATGAGGCACTGATTGGTGACATTTATAGGTGACACTGTGGGCACTGATGGGTGACACTGTGGGCACTGATGGGTGGTACTGTAGGCACTGGTAGGTGGCGCTGGTGGGCACAGAAGCCTCTGCAGATGCTCCCCACGATCGGAATTGATGTCCCTCTCACAGCCGCCGGTGATCGACTTTATTTTTTCTCCTCACGCTACCAGTGTGAGGAGAAAAAATAGCCGATTACCGGCTCTGTTTACATCACATGATCAGCTGTCATTGGCTGACAGCTAATCACGTGGTAAGGGGTCGGGATCGTGATCAGCCGAGTCTCATAGACTCGCTGATCACAGAGCACAGCCTGCAGGGGGCGCACAGGCCGCTCGAGCACGGGAGGACATCTATGGACGCCCTCCCGGCAAAGTAGGTCCGTGCTGTAGCTGTTTTTCAGCTATAGCGCGGACAGGAAGTGGTTAAAGTGAATATGTGGGCAGAATATATAAAAATGTGCACCTGTCCCTATGTTTGACCTCCCTAAAAAGGCTGTACATATAAAAAGATAACAGATGATCCTGTCAGAAATCCAGTGAGCTCCTTACTTCCTGTTGTCAGCTGCCTCTGCTGTACTGAAATCCCAAGCTGCAATGTCAGACCTGCCTGAGTTCCCTTCTGTTCAACCACAGGACTCCGCTTACCCCAACCCCTCCACATGCATATATTTTTACTCTTGAAAAAAAAATTCTGCTGCCTTGACCTTTAATAGTATGCCCACATACACTATATTGTCAAAAATATTGGGACACCTGCCTTTACACGCACATGAGCTTTAATGGCATCCCAGCCTTAGTCTGTAGGGTTCAATATTGAGTTGGCCCACCCTTTGCAGCTATAACAGCTTCAACTTTTCTGGGAAGGCTGTCCACAAGGTTTAGGAATGTTTGACCATTCTTCTAGAAGCGCATTTGTCAGGTCAGGCACTGATGTTGGATGAGAAGGCCGGGCTTGCAGTCTCCACTCTAATTCATCCCAAAGGTGTTCTATGGGGTTAAGGTCAGGACAGTCATGTTTCTCCACCCCAAACTTGCTCATCCATGTCTTTATGGACCTTGCTTTTTTACTGGTCCAAATCATTTGGTGGAGGGGAGTTTATCCACTTGACCTCCGGAAGATTTACCCCCTTTCATGACAAGGCCATTTTTTGAGATGCTGTACTGCGTTACTTTAACTGACAATTGCATGGCCGTGTAACATTGTACCCACTTACAATTTATCTCCTTTTTTTCCCACAAATAGAGCTCTTTTTTGGTGGTATTTGATCACCTCTGCGGTTTTTATTTTTTACTCTATAAACAAAAAAAGGCTGACAGTTTTGAAAAAAAACCCAATATTGTGTACTTTCTGCTATAAATCATATCCATTAAAAAATGTAAAAAATCTAATTTCTTCATCAATTTAGGCCAATATGTATTTGGCTACATATTTTTAGTAAAAAAATAAAAAATCCCAATAAGTGTATATTGATTGGGGGCGTGGTCAAGATGGAGCTGTGTGAGGCAGCTTTTCTGGGGAGCTCCGCTGATCCATAATTTATCCGGATCCATCGCCACTAAATCCTTCACAAAAATACTCCTGCTGACCGTGGGGGACCTGGGGAAGACCTGCCTGCAGAGGGGGAAGGAAAATTTGGTGTCCCCGGGCCGTGATCGGCACTCCACCGCCGCTCGGGCCTACCCCGGAAGTATAGGCCGAAGCCGCGGCCTTTCCTGGCGGATCGCGCCGCGGACCGGGTGCTCCTCCTCGTGATCGTCTCGGCTGCGGGGTCCCATCGGCTGCCGGGGAGCACGGCGGGGGGCGGGTGAGGCGACCCCTGGAAGGATTACAAGCTAGGCCTGGGCCTGAAGTCTCTCACCTCCATACGTTTTACTAGGCCGGGACCGCGGCCTTTCCTGGAGAATCGGAGCCCTCAGACAGGCTGGAGGGGGGGCCCGAACCTTGTGGCCTGAGGAAGTGACCCTATAGCAGCTTGGGGCGGCTGCCTGAGCAGAGGAGGACTCCTGGGCACCTCCACACCTGAGATCTCACTGTGGAGGAATCCTGAACAGCAGCATCAGCAGATTGCTAAGCCGCTTTCCTTCACATGCACCGCCGATCGTCCCAGCCTGCCAGAGGAAGGGGTAAGAAACTAAAATTCCCCCCTGAACCGGTGGAGATAGAGGCGGCCTGTGCAGGCCGCGTGGGGTCCAGGGGGCGCGCTATCAGCAATATGGCGTCCCAGACAGAGCAGCCAGAGCAGTCTCCCTCTACACAGCCAGGCCTGGCTGATGTCCTGGCTGCTATTGGAAATTGCCAAGCCTCCCTTACTACCCTTACCTCCAAGGTAGATGCTGTGCAACTAGATGTTGGTTTAATAAGGTTGGACATGGATAAAATAAGGGGCAGACTTTCTGTTGCAGAACAGCGTCTGGGGCACATGGAGGACACTGTAGAGTCGCACGGAGCAGACTTGCGGGCCCTGCAAACCAAAATTAAAGCACTGGAATATAAATCAGAGGATGCGGAAAATCGTAATAGGAGGAACAACCTCCGTATTGTAGGTCTGGCGGAAGGAGCCGAGGGGAAATGTCCGACGGAGTTTATCGAAGGCCTGTTACGTTCCCTCCTACCAGGGGCTCAATTTTCACCTTTCTATGCGGTGGAACGGGCTCACCGGATCCCTCCCAAGCCGGGCCCCCCTGGAGCACCGCCACGCACATTTATCCTAAAGTTTCTGAACTTCCGTGACAGGGATGAAGTGCTCCGGGCTGCTAGAGTGCAGGGAGAAATACGCCATCAAAATAACAAGCTACTTATCTTTCCTGACTACTCTGTAGAAACTCAAAAGCTCAGACGCTCCTTTGACCAGGTGAAGGCAGCCATGCGTCTCAAGGGCATTCGATACAGTGTTCTGTTTCCAGCACGGTTAAGAGTTCAAGACGGGGAAACTACCAGATTTTTTACCTCCCCTAGGGATGCTAACGCATGGCTGGAATCATTGCCCCCCAACCGTTAACCGCTGCAGCATGCTCTTCTATACTTCTGTTCTGATTACTAGCCACTGTTTACTTAAATCTGGACAGGGGAATTAATCTTGCACCTGTTGTGCCCTTTGTATTCCCTGTAGGTTTACAATATAAGTGTATATTGATTGGTTTGCGCAAATGTTATAGCCTCTACAAGCTATGGGATATTTTTTTCATTTTAATTTTCTTACTAGTAATGGTGGCGATAAGCGACTTATAGCAGGACTGCGATATTGCGGCAGACAACTCAGGCACTAACTGACACTTTTGACACTTTTTGGGGAACAGTGACACTAATACAGTGATCAGAGCTAAAAAATATGCACTGTCACTGTACTAATGACACTGGCTGGGAAGGGGTTAACATCAGCGGCGATTAAAGGATTAACTGTGTGCCTAGCCTGTGATTCAGTGTAGTAGGGGAGGTGCTTTTACTAATGGAAGGCATTGATCGGTGGTCCTGCTGTACAAGAGGACAGGATCCATGTTTTCTGTACTGACAGAATGGCAATCTGCCTTGTTTACATAGGCAGACTGCTGTTTTGCCTGTGTACCAAAACATCGGAGGGTGTCGGCGGACATTGGGTCCGCCGTACCCGCCGATCAGCTTCCACTGTGTAGAATTACAGTGGGAGCAGTCTACCAGTAACACGCATGCGTGCTTTAGATCTGAAGTGTCATATCACGTACTAGGGTGTCCTTTTATGAAAGTGCGGTAAAATACCGCTTTTCAGTTCTCAGGCATTCTCAGAGGAGATCGCTCTCCTCTGAGTGCCTGTTTATGAAAGTGTGTAGATCGCTTCTCATGTTGAGTTGAGGAGCGATCTACAAACGCCGGGAACTCCTGAGAATGGCTCCTCTCACTGTAATCTCGTGTG